>NC_090438.1:849416780-849719811 GCF_031143425.1 Pleurodeles waltl | reverse complement strand
AATGCTTTCTTTTTGATCCCTATTCATTCTGATAGCCGATATTTGTTTGGTTTTACTTTGAATAAACAATCATTTAGATTTTGCAGAGTTCCTCAAGGCTATACGGAGAGTCCTAGTATTTATAGCCAAGCATTAAAACGACAACTTGATTCTTTTGTTTTGCCTGAAGGTGTGGCTCTCATACAATATGTCGATTATATTTTGTTGGCAGCTGATACCCCTGAGCAATGTGAAAAGTGCACTTTGTCTTTACTTTCTTTTCTTGCTTCACACCATCATAAAGTGTCACGAAAGAAACTGCAATATTGTAGACCAAAGGTAACCTACTTAGGTCACCTTTTGTCTAAGGAGGGCCGTGCACTTACATCAGATCGTATTCAAGCAATTTTAGACACACCAGTACCCTCTACTCTGAAAGATGTTCGTGCAGTCCTTGGTCTTACTTCTTTTTGTAGGCAATGGATATTAGGGTTTTCACACATTGTCAAACCTTTGCTAGCACTTTTGACTAAAGATACTCCAATGCCCCTCCTATAGACAGATGAATTTGAGACTGCTTTCCGGCAGCTACGACAAGCCCTTTGTTCAGCACCAGTGTTAGGTACTCCTGATTACATGAAGCCTTTTGCACTTTACGTACATGAGAAAGATGGATGTGCATTGTCAGTTTTAGTACAGACACATGGCGATAACCACCGTCCCTGTGCATATTTTTCAGCAGTACTTGATCCTGTCGCTCGAGTGTTGCCTTGGTGTTTTCGTTCAGTTGCCGCAACAGCTGTGTCAATACGTCAGAGTTAAGGGATAGTTTTGTCACATAAGCTGTTGGTGTTAGTACCCCATGCGGTTGATGCTCTTTTAAATCAAACAAAGACACAACATTTAACTAGCGCTCGCCTGACAGGATATGAATTGACATTGCTGGCTCCTCAAATTACACTGAAGAGATATGCAACACTAAATCCAGCCACTTTGTTGCCACATTAGGTGACTCAGCCTCAGTCACAAGGAACACATGATTGTATATTCCTTACCGAAGAACAGACAAAGGGTCGTATTGATTTACAAGATACGCCCCTTCCAGATGTAGACGGGGAATTGTGGGTTGATGGGTCTTGTTTGAAGTTGCCAGACGGTACGACCTCAGCTGCATATGCAATCACCACAATACACACAGTAGTGGAGACAGCTCGTATACCACAGAAGTCAGCTCAAGCAGCTGAACTAATCGCTTTGACAAGATCACGTGAGCTTAGTACTGACTTATGTGTGAACATTTATACGGACAGCCGCTATGCTTTTGGCGTGGCTCATGATTTTGGTTTGCTTTGGAAGGAGAGAGGCTTTCTCACATCCCACGGGATGCAGATAATGCACGGAGAATTAGTGCATAACCTCTTGACTGCATTGACATATCCAAAGAAACTAGCTATTGTAAAATGTAGTGCACACAAGAAAGTGACCAATAAGATAGGGCAAATTAATGCCCTTGCGGACCCCGTAGCACGTGAGACTGCGATGCAGTGAAGTACTACTTCTATGTATGTAGTGAAGTCACAAGCTGAACGTTGGCATAATGCTAGACAAGACGTATTAGATATATAGAAATCTGCTTCTGTGAAAGAACGTGAGCAATGGTCTGAAGAAGGAGAATTGGATGATGAGGGCTGTTGGCGGAATAAGCAGACGGATAAATGGAAATTGCCTATAGCTTTTGTACAACCTATAGTTCAGATGGCACATGGGCTGGCACATGATGGAGCTTCAACAATAACGAAGTTGCTTACACAAGTTTGGGAGCATCCAGAAATTTCCAGTACAGCTAAGAGAGTAGTACAGTCTTGTTTGATCTATTTACAATACAATCCTGGAAAAGGGAAACGTACTCCTGCGGGAGGGTTTGCTACACCAACTGCACCTTTTGAAGTTCTACAAATGGATTATATTCAGCTTGAACGCTGCAACAATTTAAATTATGTCTTGGTGGTGGTATGTGCCTTCAGTAAATGGATAGAGGCGTACCCCACAAAGGATAATACTGCCATTACCACAGCGAAGGTGCTTTTGAAAATAAAATTCCCTAGGTTTGGTGTTTGCTGATTTTTATGGAACGATAACGGACCTCATTTTGTTGGGGAAGTTATTAAGTATGTCCTGAAAGGATTAGGGATCAAACAGAAGTTCCAAGCGGTTTTCCACCCACAATCAGCAGGGTTGGTGGAAAGGTATGATGCTACTTTGAGGCTGAAGTTAGCGAAGATACAGGCTTCCACATCCTTAACTTGGCCGGATGCATTACCGTTGGCATTATTGTCTATTAGGTCAGTGCCACACTCTCGAATCGGCCTTACACCTTACGAAATAGAGTTTGGAAAGCCAATGAACATTTGGGGAGTTCCTAAGCCAAATTCTGTATATGATGTACCATGTGTCCTGATGAATGATTATTTGGCACAGTTAACCGACAATTTGATTTCTATTCATCAACAGGTTCGAGAAGCACTTCCTGACAGATCTACAGGTGAAGGCCATGAACTCCGACCTGGTGACCAGGTGATGATTAAATCCTTTGAAAGATCAAGCAGCTTGGAACCAAGGTGGCGAGACCCAGAACAGGTGCTCCTTGCGACAAGGACAGCAGTTTGAGTGACGAACCAAAAGAATTGGGTCCATAGTACTCACTGCAAGAGAGTGCTACCTACCTTGGTGGAACCTGCTGTGCTGACCGATCTTCGAGAGATTTTGACTACGGAGAAAGGCCCTGCTATATCACCTGACGAATCTGCAGAGGTCTTCCCGGACCATACGACTTCTGGAGTGTCGCGATATAATTTGAGACCGAGGAAAGAATCTGAATTTTTTTTTTTTAAAACTGGTTGAGCTACCGCCCTGGTTTAGTGAAACGGAGAGCCAATGTGGCAAGGGGGGGGATCAGCCATGCATTAGAGTAGTGACACCCGTCTTGGCCCGTGGTGAAGAAATCAGCGGCTGCCCAGGGATAAGAGCTCCAAAGACTGTTTTTAGTTAATTTCTGAAAGGGTCGATTATCACTGTTGCTAAAATGAATAACAAACTGATCATTAGTACTATGGGGTTTGTTGTTGTTTTGGTGGTTATAGCAATAATCACCTGGTTTGTTGAAAAGAAGGCTCCTGCTCGTGAGTTTTTTGTTGCCACTACTCCAGTACCAGAGGATCACTATTACTTTACGCTTCCCTATCAGGAGCAGAAGCACCGTCAATCCTACTTCAATAATACTTTCATTCAGATGTTGCATCATACTCATAATGCTACAAATACTACTAACTGTTGGGTATGTGGAATGATACCTGCGCATCAAAAGAAAGGAGAAACACCTTTCATTCCGCTTCCTTTTTCACACAATGGTTCTTGTCAAGCTTGGTATACGCTTTTGTTTGCATCTGGAAAACGTACAGAGGGCGGACTTCTTTTTCGCCTTAATAAAGTATGCTACCAAGACAAAGATGGGTATCACCAAGCCAAAGGAACTAAATGGGAATGGGAAGAGTATCAACTGGACAATGTTTCAATACCATTTGTCTTCACAAATATAAAAGACTCTGACAAGAAAGAACAATTTGTGATTTCTGTTACAAAAACTAAAGCAGATTTATGTATATGTAGCATTGGGCGAATTCCAGTAGGGCTAAGCGATTGTACCTTGATTTTAACTATTAAGGGTGTAAATAATAGTCGTTTTACAGCTTCACATAATACATATTTTGTTTGTGGTAACTATGGATATTACCAACTACCTGTTGGGTGGTCAGGTGTGTTATGTATCTTTTCTATTACCCCCTGTGTTTTTGGCCCCTGCATCATATCACCGAGATTTTAAACTGTTCAATGACATCATTAAAAATAGATATAACAGGACAATAAGTACAAATGAGGTAGACCAAACAGATACTAGCCTGCAACAATATGTTGATTTTAATTTAGGGTTGTTCTCCTTTGTGGTTGCTGCGTTAAACAGTAGGAAAGTGAGACGATTGACTAGGGTTGTGGAAGCTGTTACCAATCAGGCAGCTCTGGCACTTGGGAATATTACCGTGGAGCTCCCCTGCGTCGGTATAAAAGGACCATGCTCTCTTAGTTCAGTGTGCTACTTCAAACATTACCGAAGGGTGCTGTTTGAACTGTAGTACCACCTCATGAGGTTTAATAAACTTTGTCTTTTATTTCAGTTTCTGTGCCAACTTCTTCCTATATGGTCTGAGGACTTTGTGCAGAGAAGGGCGAACCCCTTGCACTAGTAGGCCATGCTGAGGCTTACTTCAACACCCTTTGTCAAACGACTGCTGAATTTATTTGCTGCTATGGAGAATAATGTAGCAGGAGAAGCTGTTGCTTCAATCCAGCTAGTGATGCACCTCATTTGGATAGGTGAGCAGGTTGGTCCTAGTCTCCTCCTGGTTCTCAGAGCACTTTTTGGACAATTTCCACCTTCAGTTTTGGAAAATGGCCATCTGGGCACATGTAGCACCACCAGGAGGGGATGGAGGCCTCTTGGAGGTTGAAGATTCACTCAGGCTGGGTCCAGGTGCAGGTTCAAGATGGTGGGAACATGTTATGTCCCTGTGGTTCTGAACAGGAGCACAGCAAACTAGCCCTTAGAGCAGCTTCTGGAAGTATTGGGTGCAAGTGAAGATGCAGGGCTCAACAGCAGAGCTGGCCTCTGAGGGTTCAAGGCAGGCTCCAGGAAGCAAAATGTCCTTCCAGGTACAGCAGCAGTTTGGCAGAGTGCAGAGAAAGTCACAGCAGCAGGCAGTCCTCTGAGAGTCCTTCTGCAGGTCCAGTAATGAACTGAGGTGTAGGTCTGAGAGCCCTATATTTATAACCTGGTGCTTTTCTCCTAAAAGGTTGAAGTAGCTTTTCGAAAGGTCCTTGGAAGTTTTTTTTATAGTTTCTTTAGGGCATGAGTTACAGTTACTTGAGATAAGTCTAACTATAACACGTGGATTTCTATTGTTTTGTATGTGTAAAATGTGAGCCTAACTTTAACGTCCATGTAACCTTTGGTTTTTCAGTGAATGTCTATGTTTTTTTCAACATATAGTAATTTTCAGTACTATACATTAATCTCTGATAACCATCCAACCCCACACCAAGCAGAGCTGAACAGTCTCTCCCTCTTCGTGTGAGAATAGGTGTGAGAGGGTGTCACTGGGTGTGAGAGTGTCGGACTGGGTCTGAAAGTGGGTGCATGAGGGTCTGAGTGGGTCTCTGAGTGGGTGTGTCAGTGTCTGAGTGGGTCTGTTAGAGGGTACATGAGCATCAGAGTGGGTCTGTGAGTAGGTGCTTAAGTGTCTGAGTGGGCCTGTGACTGGGTGCGTTAGTGTCTGAGTGGGCCTATGAGTGAGTGTATCAGTGTTTGAATGGGTCTGTGATTGGGTGCATGAGGGTGTGAGTGGGTGTGTGAGTGTCTGAGTGGGTACGTGAGTAGGTGTCTGAGGGCCTGAGTGGGTCTGTGTGGGTGTATCAGTGTCTGAGTGGGTCTGTGAGAGGGTGCACAAGGGTCTGAATGGATTTGAGTGGGTGCTTAATTTTCTGAGTGGGTCTGTGAGTAGGTGCGTGAGGGTCTGAGTGGGTCTGCAAATGAGTGCATCAGTTTCTTAGTGGGTCTGTGAGTGGGTGTATTAGTGTCTGAATGGGTCTTTGAATGGATGCATGAGGGTCTGAGTGGGTTTGTGAGTGGGTATGTGATGGTCTGAGGGGGTCTGTGAGTGGGTGTGTCAGTGTATGAGTGGGTGCATGAGGGTCTGAGTGAGCTTGCAAGTGTGTGCATGATGGTCTGAGTGGGTCTGTGAGTAGGTGCTTGAGGGTCTGTGTGAGTCTGTGAGTGGGAGCATCAGTGCCTCAGTGAGTCTATGAGTGGGTACATTAGTGTCTGAGTAGGTGTGTGAGTGGGTGCATGAGTGTCTGAGTGGGTCTGTGAGTGGGTTCATGAAAGTCTGAGTGGGTCTTTGAGTGGGTGCATGAATGTCTGAGTGGGTCTGTGAGTGGGAGTGTCAGTGTCTGAGTGGGTCTGTGGACAGGTGCATGAGGGTCTGAATGGGTTTGTGAGTGGTGCATGAGTCTCTGAGTAGGTCTGAAGGTGGATGTGGAAGTCTATGACTGGGTCTGAGTGGGTGCATGGGTGTCTGAGTGGGTTTGGGAGTGGGTGCATGAGTCTCTGAGTGCATGTATGAGTGAATGAATTAGGATATGAAGGAGTCTGTGATTTTTTATTTTTTTTTGCTTATTCATGATTAATCTTGATTAATTGCGAATCTCTCTCACAGTGAAGAAAAAACATTTAAAACCCATAATTTGACCCTCACAATCCCCTATATCACACTCCTGGGGTCAGGGCATCCCCACCCTGACCCCTTATGCTGCTTTTTATTTTGTTTTTCAGCCCTAGGGACCCTCTCCTGTACTGTAAAATGGCAGATGAAACTTACTACAGCACTTCTGTTTTCTTGCGCATTCGCGAAAATGTGCAAATATTTGCAATATATTTAGGAGGTCAGAGATACAAATTTGGATTTCTTTTAATTTCTCGTAAACTACTGAACGGATGTACATCAAATAAGCGAAAGATTAATCTGTGTACCAAAGGCTAGCTTTCTGCCAAATTTGGTGTAATTCAGTCCAGTGGTTCAGGCTGTCCTCATGTCTAAAATTCCTATGGGAAATTAAACTTTTTTGACCCCACCCACGTTTTCCTTGCCCTCCCCTTGACAGATCACTCCCAAATGTCTGTGGGCAACAAGATTTACCAGGGAACATCTTTTGGAAATTTTCCTGAAAATTTGTCAAACGGTACCAAAGATGTAGGCAACTCAAAAAATGCTTTTTCTATGGAAACAGATCCTAACTATACCTACGTAATGGTGACTGCAACTATGTAATATCGATCGATAGATAGATAGATAGATAGATAGATAGATAGATAGATAGATAGATAGATAGATAGATAGATAGATAGATAGATAGATAGACAGATAGATAGACTGACTGATTCCCTGAAAAAAACAAAGGTTACAGGGTGGTTTTAGCAAGGTTCTGAATTTACTGGTACAAAACCATAGAAATTCAATAATTATAGTTAGAGATCTTTCAAGTAACTATAACTTGCCCCCAAGGTAACTATAACTCGCCATACACAGTTTTTCTTATTAATAACTTTATTGCAAATGGTGCAGTTATAATATCAAAGATGCCATTCAAGATCTCATCAATTATGTAATATGTGGAGTAATTAGCTGTGCATGCCGAAGGCGCAAGTTATATTTACCTTCGGGGGCGAGATATAGTTACTTGAAAGAACTCTAACTATAACTGCTGAATTTATTTGGTTTGGTATGAGTAAATTCAGAATCTAACTATAACCTCCCTGTAATCTTTGTTGTTGTCAGTGAATTTCTATGTTTTTTTACCGTGAAGAAATTGTAATTACCTTATATTATTCCAACCCCTGCCGTGCTCGGCCAAAGGCTGTGAGTGGCAGGGGTTGGTTGCAAGTCCTGGTCGGCAGCCAGGCATTGCAGCTAAGCCCTTATAACCAACCAACCCGTGCCACGCATGGCCTTTGGCCGTCCACAGCGCAGGTTGGCTACAGAGCCTGTCTCTGTCAGTGGATCTGTGAGTGGGTGTGTGAGATATACTAATCTGGATTTCCCAACATTTCTCAAAAACTACTGAATGGATTTACTCCAAATAAACAAAAGATCAATCTGTGTTCCGATAGTTAGCTTTCTGCCAAATCTGGTGTAATTCCGTCCAGCGGTTGGAGCTGTATACATTTCTAAAATTCCTATAAGATTCAACATGGGAAATGCAACTTTTTTGACTCCTCCTTTTTCTCGGCCCCCACTTCATGGAATATGTAGTGAAGATTTGTCAAGCTTAACCAAAGACATGGAAAAGTCAAAAAACACTTTTTCTATGGAAACATGGTCCTAACTATAACTAGCTAGTGATGACCGCCAGTAGGTAATATATAAATATTTTTTTTTTTCACTGAAATAAACAAAGGTACGGGGATCTTATAGTTAAGTTCTGAACCTCCTCGCACAAAACCATAGAAATCCAGCAGTTAAAGCTATGGTTAACTCAAGTAACTATAACTCGCGCCCTAAGGTAACTATTCCTTGTGTCCCACCATGCATAGTTTTCTCATCAATAATTGTATGGTAAATGTTGCAGTAATAGTATCAATAGTGCCATAGAAGGTGTCATCAATGATGGCGAAGGCCCTATAACCTTTATTTAGTTTCAGTGAATTTCTATGTTTTTTTTAGCAGGCACAGACGTAATATATAACCAGCATCACGCATGGCTTTCGGCAGAGGTTGGTCACAAGACTCGGCCTTCTGCCCTGCGCAGCATGAGGTTGGATACAGTGGGTGATTTTGTTTTCAATTTTTCCCTGGAGCTGCGGATTCACCCGTAGATTTGTGGATCCATGGATCCAACCATTGATCCATGCATCAAACAAAAAAAATGTGGGCAATTTTTCACCCACCAGGGGTCCCTGGCATCCCTCTATGTGTCCTTGGTTCAGGATGCCTGTATCCTGTCCCCTTATGTGTTTTTGCACTCTTCTTTTCCAAACTCTGAGTTGTTGCGGCAAACAAAATGGCAGCCAAAAACTTTTCTGTTAGGTTGAGGCCAGCCAATCAAGGCCTTGCTTTTCCATTAAGGATCCACACCCATATAGAGGGCCTTATTACGACCTTGACAGAGGGGTTTCCTCCATCACAAATGTGAGGGATATCCCGTCCGTCGTATCACAATCCCGTTATATTCAATGGAGATCCTAATATGGCGGACAGGATATCCTTCACATTTTTGATGGATGAAACCCCTCTGTCAAGGTCATAATAAGGCCCATAATCTATATTTTTGAGCCATAAATTAATCCAAAACTACTGAACGGATTTACACCAAATCAATTTTGAAAATTTAGTGAAGTTTTGTCAAGGGGTGCCAAAGTTATAGGCAAAAAAAAACCACTCCATCTAGGGAAAAAAACTAGGTTCTAACTATAACTACCTACTGGTGACCGCCTGTAGGAAATACATACATATATATATATATATATATATATATATTAATATATATATATATATATATATATATATACTGGAAGATGCAGGATCACAAGAAAACAACAGCCAGCCAGGGCAAAAATCTAGATCCCAAAGGATACAATGAGTCACAAGAAAATGTAATATATATATATATATATATATATTATTTCCTCAACAGATGGACTGATAGCCATCCGACGGCTGCACCGATCCCATCACGTATCTCCCAAGTATCGAAGTCAATTGAGTCCAAAGCACTAGTATTTAGTTCATGAATTTATTTAGCTTATGTAGGTAATTCAGAGTCTCGAATGAGATGTCTGTCAACGCGTTTCGGCAAAACGCCTTCTACTGGACAGTTTGGCTAATCAGCCCACATCATTTTCATATAGCTAATAAGTCCTACATTTATTTCTATAACACTGTGATGTACTACAAACGCGGCGGCCATTTTGAAGTGTGTAATCATAATTATTTTAAATACAACAATTGATAGAGGAATAAACCTACATTGATGCCAATATTTACAGATAAGATCAAAGTTGAAATTAGACAGTCCTAAGGAATAAATATTGGATAATAAATATAATAGGAAAAAGGACAATTGCTTCCAATAATTCATAACATTTGATTATATAAAAACATTAATTAAATAACAAGAACAGTAATAGTATAAATATGAACGAAGAAACGATAATATCAATTTTTCAATTTTTCAATGTTTAAATTATCATTCGTTATATATACATATATTTATTAATAATTAATTAGTATCTTGTATTAAAATCATGTTTTGGCAATGACAATAGTTATGTTTTAATGCTGTAGTTTATATTGGATGCCCGTATAATCAAATCTAGTTCCTCACTGTCCTTGTCTGTATACTCGATAATTCCATAAACATACATATAAATATGTTGTATTAAAATGAGGCCTTAGCATAAAGTGCAATGTGCTGAAAAACTAATAATAAGTGCAAAAAAGCCTATAAAGTGCATAGAAGTGTTACAAAAACTCAAATTAGAACAATCAGATCTATTGATCTTTTGGTCCATGTTAAAATCTAGATGTGCATGTATACCCCTATATATAATATTTGGTATTCTGCAGTCGCCAAGTTATAGAAGAATAAAAAGAAATCAAGCAATCATCATCAATAGTACAGTACAAATCTATATAGGAACTTACTCCATCTATATTTCATCAGATTGTGATATGAATTCAAACTAGGGAAAGTTATTAAGTCATGTCCATTTTACAGATTACATCATGGCACGATCATTTAAGTTAATTGTGATCTTATCACCCATCTTCCTAAAAAGGAAATGTAAATAACATACTGCCAAATTAGCACTACTATTTTTGAGAATTGAAACACATGGGGAGTCTCTATCTAAAAAGCAATAAACAGTGTATTTTCATCTAAGATGGACATAGAGCTCAGCATCAAGATTGTGCCCCAATGGGGACTCAGACCCCAATAATAAAATCATCTTGGATTCCATTTGTCTGAGCTCGAGTGTTCTATTGCCACCTCTGGAGTTGTTTTTAATGTGTTTGATGCCATAGAAAGCTAAAGTGCCACATTCTCCTTTGTGTACTTCCCAAAAATGTTCAGCCAGAGGGTAGGTTTTATCCTGATTTTTTATGGCTCTAAAATGCTGTAAGAACCTAACTTTTAACTTATGAATGGTACTTCCAATATATTTTTTCTGGCATCCACATTCAATGACATAAATCACAAATTCAGTGTCACAGGTGATCCGGTCTTTGATCTCACACTGTCGACCATCAAAAGTTTGGTATTTATATGTGTTTTGAGCATACTTGCAGGCCTTGCAATGGCCACATTTCCAAAATCCCAAACTTTTTTGGCTCAACCAAGATGTATTGGTTTTTACTGAAAAATAACTTCTGGTTAGATAGTCTCCCAAAGAACGTGCTTTACGAAATGTTATGGACGGATGGGTTTCTATGTGATCATTAATAATGGGATCGTTCTGTAAAACATGCCAATTTTTTTGGAGTATAGTTCTGAGTGACTCATGTTGTTGATTGTACTGGAGAAATATTCTAGGTGCTGAACGTTGGAAATAATTACTAGTTACTATGTTATTAAAAAGTAACTCTTCTCTGCTTTTATTCCGTACTCTGTGTGATGCATCATTTAAGATTTTTGGAGGATAACCTCTACTTAGAAACCTGTTCATCATAGCCTTAGATTCCAACTCATATTGGTTTTCATCAGAGCATATTCTGCGGGCCCGCAGTAGCTGGCTATATGGTATGCTCCATTTCAGTGAGTGGGGATGTCCACTATTGGCATGTAATATAGAATTACAAGCCGTGGGCTTTCGATATATGGATGTCTTTAAATGATTGTTTTCTACTTGTAGTAGGACATCCAAAAAAGAGATGGTATCTCTATTGTAGATGGCATCTAGATAAATGTTGAATTGATTATTATTCAATACATTTATGTATTCCAACAGCAGTTGTTCTGTGCCATCCCAGATAATGAACAAATCGTCGATATATCGCACCCACAGTATTACTCTATCCATATAGATGTTATTGCTTTCTGACCATGCCACCTCCTTCTCCCACCAGCCCATATATAAATTGGCATAGGTGGGAGCAAAGGATGCTCCCATAGCTGTCCCTTGTTTTTGTAAAAAACTTTCATTATCAAAGAGGAACAGGTTATGTGTCAGGCAGAATTGTAGCATCGATAGGAGCATGTTAGTATGTTCCAAAAATTCAATGGATCGTGTTTGTAAAAAGTACCTACAGGCCTGTAATCCATATTGATGTTTGATGGATGTGTATAGTGATGCTACATCCATGGTGACCAATAAATAGTCTTTATGCCATGGGATGTCATGTATCTTGGCCAGAAAATCATTGGTGTCACGTAAATATGAAGGTAATTCTGTGACAAAGGTGCATAAAAACAGGTCTAAATATCGTGAGGTATTCTCAAGTAGTGATTGATTCATACTAACTATTGGTCTACCTGGAGGATGGGTTTTGTTCTTATGAATTTTAGGTAGGAAGTAAATACAAGGAATTTTAGGATGGTCAATTTTCAAATACATAAACTCATCATAATCCATCAATTGCTTTGTATACCATTCATTTAGCATATCATGATATGTCCCTTGGTATTGAGATAAGGGGCTGATCTTCAATTTCTCATAATGCTCTCTATTCATCAATTGCCGATAAGCTTCCTTAGTGTAATCAGTTGTGTCCATGACAACAATGTTGCCACCCTTATCTGAGGGCTTGATGATGATAGAAGAGTTCGACCTCAGTGTATTTAGATCATGCCAATCTTGTTGCGTAAAATTAGGTCTCATCTTTCTCGATATCTTTAAAGAGCTCTTATTGCGAAATTTGTCAATATCGTTGATCACTAGCTCATGAAATATATCTATCATGTTACCACTGGGTAGTGGAGGATTAATATATCTACACATATACACATATATGTGTGTGTGTGTGTGTAGGTATATAAATATATATATATACACACACACACACACATATATATGTGTTTATGTAGATATATATATCTATTTATGTATATATATACATATATATATATATATATATAAATATATATATACATATATATATCTATATATACATATCTATATATATATATATATATATTTATATATATATATATATATATATATATAAATATACCTATAGCTCATCCCCTTTCTCACCTCCAAGTTCAAATCATTCCGGTTAAATACCTTGGGGCATGTTTATACCCCATTTGCGTCGAATTTGCATCATTTTTTTTAACGCAAATTTAGCGCAAAACTAACTCCATCTTTATATTTTGATGCTAGACCCATCTAACATCAACATGTTGGATTTTGCGCCATTTTTCATATGTGTGAACCTACCTTGCATCATTGAGATGCAAGGTATTCATCACCATCTAAAAAATTGTGCTAACCACATAGCCCCATATTTATCCCCTATGCTAAAATGATGCACGGGTGGGACGAGGGGCTAATTAATGGTGCAAAACTTACTTTGCACCATTATTTAATGCCTTGGTCAGACCAGACGTTAGGGGACCTGTGGACCAATTTCCATGGTTGAGCACCATGGATTCGGTCCACAGGTGTCCTCTTCAAGCCCCGGGAACACCCACACCAGAGGGACACTGGAGGATGGGAGACCCCATCCCAGGTAAGTAGGACAAGTATAGGTAAGTATTTTGTTTTTAATGAAAGTGCCACCAGTGGCCCAATTTGGACCCCCCTCCATGGCACAGGGTGCAATGGCCATGCACAGGGGACACTGGTCCCCTGTGCTGACCATTGGGGTGGTGGGTATGACTCCTGTCTTTTCTAAGACAGTAGCCATGTGGTATGGATGATTTTGCATCAGAAAATGATGCTAGGCTGGTTAGAGGCACTTTTTGCCTCTAACAAGCCTAACGTCATTTTTTGGTGCAAAACCCCCTTCTCCCATACCGCACCCCCACCTGGATAATGGCATTTTTTTAAATGCTAGCCACCCTTTGCACCAGCTTGCACCATCCCACAAATATGTTGCCCGGCTGGATCTCAGGAGTGGCGCAAGTCTGTACTAAACTTTTTGATGCAAAACTGCGCTAGTTCAGTTTTGCATCAAAAAGTATAACTATGCCTTCTTGTGTCATAAGGAGACAACCGTATCATGCTCCCCATTAATATTTGATTGATAAACACCTGTGCTGTGTACTCCTTAAACCACTCACCTGTGATCAAGGCATTCAGCGGAAACACATCAGGATTTTGTGCTTACTGCCATTTCTATTGAGAATAAATACTCCGATGTTACTGGAACTGGGCTTTGGCATTTCTGTTTGGAATATATATATATATATATATACATATATATATATATATATATAGAGAGAGAGAGAGAGAGAGAGGGAGAGATGTGTTTATACATATACATATATGTATATATATATATATATATATATATATATATATATATATATATGTATGTATATATATATATATATATATATATGCAAAAAAGAAAAGAGAACTCTGGATAGTTCCCAAGTTTAGGTGGAGAGTAGCTCCAGTAAGGAGCACCCTGCAACACCGGCAACACTCTAGATTTGCTCACCTTAGATGTCTGTTTATCTAGCAAAGGTTTTAAGCATAGGATCAGCACAGTGCTGTCCATGCAGAGCTAGATAGGGACAAAGTATTTTGCCATTTGTACAGCAAAATCTTTAAGCATAGGATTGACAGTGTCATCCTTGCTGAGCTGTAAAATTATTATATATATATACCCACACCTCGTATCCCTACAAAGAACAAGACAAAGAAGAAGAAGGACTGCCCTGCTGGACCACTGACCTGCACCTGGACACTGCACTTTGAAGGACTGCACCAGCTGCACACTTGGGCTTTACCACTAAAAGGACTTTGCCTGTCTTCTACTGCTTCAAGAAGGGACTCCCTGTTTGCTACAGGTACAAAGAAGCTACCCAGCATCCCTTGTATCAAGTCCTGCAAGAAAAGCCCAGCTGACCAGTGTCCAGTGGCCATTTGAGGATTCTGACCAGGTGCATTCTGGGAATTGTAGTCCCAACTCTCAAGGAGCAACTCAGAGCTTCTGGAACCTTGGATCAAGTTGTGGACACTTCACGGACCTAAAAAGCACCTCTGGAAGAAGATCCAGAAGTTTGGAGACATTTTGAGCAACTCCATAAGTTGAAGAGGGGCATTGTGGGAATTGTAGTCCTAGACCCCAAGAGATAAACCAGAGCCTCTGAACCCTTGGCTGGTGCTGTGGAACACTTTCCTGAATTAAGAAACACTTCTGAAAGTAAGTGCGACAGTGTTACCTCACGCGTGGCCTGAACTCTGGAATTTGTCCCTTTCCAATGTGACTCTTTTTATCCCTTTGAGCGCTAGTTGCTTCTACATGCTAGAAAAGAGTCATTGTTTAAAAATTCATATCCCTGATTTCCCTATCCAATTGTAATAATTTTGGTGTCATTTTAAAGATAAAAATATAATCTATTGTTATAAATTGGTGTTGTGTTTATATTGTTTCCTGTTTTTACTATTTGCTGTTTTGTGATTGTTAAATGCCACACACACTTACCTCCTAAATTAAGCCTTTGTCGCTAATTGCAAGCTACCAAGGGTTGAGCTGGGTTTAATTTATTGAGACCTACCTGGGCCTGAGTGGAGGTTAGTGGCCTGATGCCAAGGGTAGGTACTTACCTGCACTTGTCAATAATCCACTTTCCAACATTTTTGGTGCGCTGTGGTGGAATCCAGTATCCAGTACTTGTGTTTAAAGTCACAATACAATTTTAAGTGAAATAAGTTAAAAATCCTCTAAATTGACCAGGAGCAAATGTATTTTTGATTTTTCAAATTTGGACTCATTTTTTGATTTCTTCATTTTTCATCTTTCTAAAATGTTCTGATCAATTGGTGTCAACGTTTTTTTAAGTGACACAAAACTTAAGGGAGACCATGGAGCTTCATCTGACTAGCCCACCCACGCTCACTGTAGCTGAGCTTAGGGTGATGTGTAGAAAGTTCAGATTGCCCGCTGCTAACAACCTTAGGAAGGCAGTGATGGTCAAGTCCCTTGATGCCTGGGTAATGCAGATGGAGGCAGAGAAAGCTTCAGACGTAGGAAGGGAAAGGGAAGATGTCCTCTCCAACCTCCAGAAGGAGGAAATAATTACCTGTTGGTGACTTCAGTAGTTAGGGCCCCATCCAGAGCTAGTGGGAGGTAAGAGTCTGTGGCATCACCCCAAGAAGAAGCAGACTCGGACCATAGGGAAAGGGAACTTGAGGCCCAGGTGGCCCTCATAGCTTTGGAGGCAGAGAAGTTCACCCTAGAGAAGAAGAAGTGGGCAAAGATTGAACAGAGAGATGGTGGCAGCGACAGAGAAGTGGAGGTGTCCATGGGTGGTAGGTTCTAACCCGGGGTTACTCAAGTCGGTTATCCCTGTTTATGTAGATGGGGATGACATAGACAAGTGGTTGTAGGCTTTTGAGAGGGTACTACAAATGAGAAGGGTTAAACCCCAATATTGGGGTTCACTCCTATAGGAATTGGTATCAATATCTGGGAGGGATAGGTTCCTGACCCTAGGGGGAGGAAGTATATTCCTATCCCAGCATGAACAGGTGTTTCACCAAGAAGTTTGATCTGACCCCAGAGCAGTACAGAATGAAGTCCAGGGACACCCAGAAAGTTAATACCCAGTCTTGGGTTGACTTTGTATACACCTCACTTAAGGCGCTAGAGGGCTGGATACATGGTAACAAAGTGAATACTTGTGAGGGATTATACAATTTGATCATGAGAGAGCACCTCTTGACCTATTGTATCCAAGAAAGGTTACGCCAGCAATTAGTGGACTCCAAGCTAATCAACCCCAGAGAGCTTGGAGAGGCAGCTGATGAGTGGTTGAGAACCAGGGTGGTTGTCAAGTCCCCGAGGGGAGACTCCAAGAAGGGGGGGTCAGGTCCCCAAATACCTAAAGAGGGAGGTGGTGAGCCCACCATAGAGACTCCCTCTGTAACTCAGAACCCTAGGAAGGAGGGGTGTAAAGCCCATTCCCACTCTGACAAGCAGAGACAGGGAGACCCAGGATTAAAAAAGCTCTTGGAAAGCAAGACTTGCTTTGATTGTAAGCAGACAAATCACTTCAGAGGAGATGCAGCCTGTCCAAAGAAGGTGGTTAGTACTGGGCTGTCCAGTGTGGCCATGGAGGAGGAGTCCTCAGATGAGGAGGTCCTCATAGCATTGGGCTGGGAGACAGGGCCAGATGGTAAGCTGGTGATCCCTGAGGGTGGGAGTAGGCACTTTAACCCCATTCAGGGGAATGGGATCCCTACCACTGACCTGAGAGACACCTGTGCCAGTCACATCATAGTGAGCTACCAGTTGGTGACCCCAGACATGTATGTCCCCGGGGAGACCAGGAAAGTCAGGATAGCCACAGGTGAGGTCACCACCAAACCTGTAGCCATAATGTCCCTAGAGAGAGAAGGAATCCTTGACTGTTTTAGGGTGATGGTCAGTGCTGACCTCCCCGTAGATTGTATTCTGGGCATTGACCTCCCAGAGGTGAGTCTTGCCCCCGATGGGTGGTCACCCAGGACACACCCCTAACCCAAAGTCTCGGGGAGCCAGTCCCTACAGTTAGGAGACAGGGGTCCCCAAGAAAAGAGAAGAAGAAAAGGAAGGGTATGCCACTCTTAAAAAGAGTTCCAGGAAACCAAAGGCCTTCTGCCCTAGTAGGTGGGAGCCCAGAATTGGCACTGGTGAGGTCTTCCCTGACCCCACGGAAGTCCTGAGTAGACAGGCAGCTGTCCAAATGCAGGGCGTTACCCCTGCACTGACAGAAGGAAGAGTGGAAGGAGGGTGTCTGCCACAGAAGCTGGTAGCCCCCCAATCTAAACAGCAAGAGGGGTACCAGGACCCCACAGTTGCCCCTAAAGCAGCTCAACCACCTGTCAGTAGAGAGGTTAAGTTGTGATTCTGGCTTCTGACAGCTGTCAGTAGCCTCAGCTGGGTGCTGGACTTCATGGCAGCATTGCACTTGGCCTGGGAGTCAGACACCAGGGCCAAAAGCAAAGTAGGGCCCCTGACTCTTCTATTCATGGTGGGCTTGTTCAAGTGTTGGGTGACCTCTTTGGGTAAGCTAGGTGTTGCCCTAGCAAAGTTACGGATAGGGGAAATAGGCACCTCACTACCCAAGTTGGCAAATAGAGAGGTAGTGGCAGTGTCCCTTCCCGTTCCCTGCCGGGCGATCTCCTCGCCGAACAAGGTAAGTCAGGATCTGACAGGTGAGCGGGGGTTGGAGGGTGGGTGTGTTTTATGTGAGTGTGTGGTGTCTGCCTGTGTATATGCATGTGTGTGTGAATGTGAGTGATGTGGTGTATGAATGGTTGTATGCGTGTGAGTCAATGCATGTCTGAAAGTTGAAGTGAGTGCGTGTCGGTATGTCAGTGTGAATGCATGCCTGAGTGGGTGTTTGGATGTCTGTATGAATGTGTGCCTGAATGCGTATTGGTATGTACAAGTGAATGAGTGCATGGAAGTGTAGGTGAATGGGTGTATGCGTGCTGCATGTGGGTGTTTGTGTGCATGTGTGCGGGGGTGTGGGATGAGGGGCGCTGTGACTGTAGGTGGGGTGGGGGAGGGTGGGTGATGTGCATGTCTGTGGCTATGTGCATGTATGGGGGTGTGGGGTGTTTTTTAATGAATCGGGGGTGGGGTGGGGTGTGTGTGTTTGAATCAGGGGTGGTGGGGTGCGTTTGGATGGGGTTGGGTAGGGGGTTAGGTTCTTTCTGGAGGGGTGGGGGAGCTGCCAACTGGTGACAGGGAAAGAATTCCCTGTCACCAGTAGGCCCTACCGCAATGGATTTCGTGGCATTGCCAATGCTGTGGAAACCATCGCGGTAGGTTGGCTCATACTGCCGCTGGCGGTATTCTGTGGGCCTCCGGATCAGTGATGAATATCTCCGGCCCGGCAGTTCATACAGCCGTGGCTGTATGAGTGGTTATGTAATGGGTTGGCAGTGGCCAACCCGCCACACTCATAATGTGGCGGTATACACTACCAGCCTGGTGGATGAAAAATATCGGCACCTTAACCCTGGCGGTCAAAAGACCACCAGGGTCATAATGACCCCCATAATCTATTTTTTTTAAATTGTGTTTTGTGTTTTACTCATTTACTGTTTTGTGATTTTTAAATGCTTTACACACTTGTCTCCTAAGTTAAGCCTTATCGCTCATTGCCAAGCTACCAAGGGTTGTGCTAGGTTTAATTTATTGAGACCTAACTGGACTTAAGTGGAGGTTAGAGGCCTATTTCTAAGTGTAGGTACTTCCCAGCCCTTGCCAATAATCCACTTTCCAACACATCTCTTCAAGGAAACTCCATGTGCACAGCCTGCAAGAAACAACGCACAGCCTGCCATGCAACGAGAAAATTACCACACCGAACCAGAATGATGCAGCCTGACTTCCTGAGCGAAAATCGACACAACCAGAAATTCGACCCAAAATTTGACGCACAGCTCTACTTGATCGATGCACAGCCAAGCCAGAACAACGCAGTCTGACATCCTGAGTGAAGAATTGACGCAGCACCTGCTGTGCAACAGAAAACTCGACGCATCACCTACCAGATCGACGCAATGTGACTTCTTTCTGCACGTCCAGGATTTTCACTGCATCATCCCTGGTGATTCAAAGATCCAAGCATCGCAGTGAGGAACCAAGACTGAGCACCAGAAATTGACGCAAAGCCCCTTGCAGCGTGGAAAGAAATGAAACATTGTCTGTGCCGCGTTAGAAAAATCTGACGCACACCTTATTTTTCCATGCACTCCTTCTCTGCGGTCCTCGTGCGTGGTAATTTTGACACAAACCAGGTACTTTGTGCAAACAAGACACAACTGTTGATTTCTATGATTTAAGATTCTTCTTCCTCCTGCAAAAGTAATATTGTAACTTCTGCTTATTGAATCTTTATCATTTTGACCTTAATTTAACCAGATAAATATCTTATGTTTTTCCAAACCTGTGTGGTGTATTTTTGTGGTGTTTTCAATGTGTTACTACATGGGTTATTGCAAAAATACCTAACACATTGCCTTCTAAGTTAAGCCTGACTGCTCAGTGGCAAGCTACCAGAGGGTGGGCACAGGATAATTTGGATTGTGTGTGACTTACCCTGACTAGGATTGTGGCCCCTACTTGGCTAATGGTGTATACCTCTGCCAACTAGAGACCCCATTTCTAACATCGGAGGACCTTATGGTGGAGCATCAACCGGGGACTGACCACGCCAATTGCATATGGTTTCTCCAGATACTTCTGTCTTAGCGATGGGAGCTCCCAAGGATTTGGGTAGCTCTCCCCACTGTCAGCCGGGGGGGAGGACACTTGTAAGACCTGACAACCTCAGAGTGGTCATCCTCCAACTTTTTGCCTGCCTCCCTCCAGTTTTCTGACACTGTTTTTGCTGGTTTTAGGACTCTGCGCACTTTACCACGCTAAACAGTACTAAAGTGCATTTGCTCTCTTCCTTAAATATGGTAACATTTGTTCATTCCCAATTGGCATATTTGATTTACTTGTACCTAGTAAAGTGCACTACATGTGCACAGGGCCTGTAGATTGAATGATACTAGTGGACCTGCAGCACTGGTTGTGCCAATCACATAAGTAGCCCCATACCCATGTCTCAGGCCTGCCATTACAAGGCCTGTGAGTGCAGTTTCACTGCCACTTCGCATTTAAAAGTACTTGCCAAGCCTTAAACTCTCCTTTTTCTACATACGTCACTCCTAAGGTAGGCCCTAGGTAACACATAGAGCAGGCTGCTGTGTAAGTAAAAGGCAGGACATGTATGTTTTACATATCCTGGTAGTGGAAAACTCCTAAATTTGTTTTCCACTAGAGTGAGGTCTGCTCCTTTCATAGGATAACACTAGGGTTACCCTCATATACTGTTTGAGTGGTAGATTCTGATCAGAAAGGGGTAACCAGGTCATTGTAGTATGGCCAGAATGGTAATACAAAATCCAGCTAATTAGTGAGGTTGGATTTTATATCACTATTTTAGAAATGCCACTTTTAGAAAGTGAGCTTTTCTCTGCACTTAAAATCCATCTGTGCCTTACAGCCCATCTCCAATCCGCGTGTGGGCTGGTTGACAGTTTCCTTGTGCATTTCACACAGACAACCACAAACACAGGATACTCAGTCACACCTGCATTCATCTGCATACTTAATGGGTCTTCCTGGGATGGAAGGGTGGAGGGCCTGACAGTTACATTTCAAAGGCTAGTGGCCTGCCCTCCAAAAATGGACTGCCTAACCCCCTACTGGGACCCTGGCAGACAGACCTGTACTGAAAGGGGACCGTGTGGACTTCAAAACCACTCTTTGAAGTCTCCCCCACTTCAAAGGCATTTTGGGGTATATAAACTGGGTCTCTGACCCTACCAGATCAGACACTTCTGGACCTGAACCTGCAACCTCTGAAGAGGAACTGCCTGGCTGCCCAAAGGAGTCATCTGGACTGCTTTGCTGTGAAGGACTGCTTGCCTGGTCTTGCCCTGCTGCCCTGTTTTCCTCTGACTTTGGTGAGAAGTGCTTTTCAAGGGCTTGGATTAAGCTTGTCTACTGTTTTCTAAAGTCTCAGGGTGAAAAAGAATTCATCTCTTCAAGAAAACTCCTTGTGCACCTTGATGCCCAGCCTGCCCTGAGCGAGAAAATCACTGATGCAGTCTGACTTCCCGAGCGAAGATCAAAGCAGCACCTGCATTGCGACTGAAACTTGGACGCACAGCCCTACCAGATCGACACACAACCGAGCTGCAACAACACAGGCTGACTTCCTGAATGATGAATCAATGCAGTGCTGCCCTGTGACAGAAAATTCAACGTATCACCTACTGGATCGATGCAACATCTATGATTTTCCCCGCATGCCCAGGATTTTCCCTGCATCGTCCCTGAGCATCCAAAGATCTCCACATTGCAGTGAGGAACCAAGACTGCGTGCTGGAAATCGACGCAAAGCCCCTTGCAACGTGGAAAGAAATGACGCATTGTCTGTGCTGCGTCAGAAAATCTGCTGCACACCTTCTTTTTCCATGAGTCTCCTCCTCTGTGGTCTCCATGTATGGTAATTTTGATGCAAACCAGGTACTTTGTGCAAACAAGAGACAACTGTTGATTTCTAAGATTTAAGACTTTTCTTAATCCTGCAAAAGTGATATTGAACTTTATCGTTTTGACCTTAATTTAACATGTATGATTGGTATCACTAATAAAATTCCAATATTTTCGTATTTCAATATTGTATGCAACAATATTATGTCAGTTTTCTGACGGTTTCAGGTGCTGGGCTCTGACACTGATTTCTTTTGGACTAATGTGTATTTTTTATCATCTGACTTTGACCAAGATTAAGAAAGAAAAGGGAGAAAGAAGGTGGCTAAGAAAGCTACAAAAAAAGAGGCAAAGGAAGAAAGGAGGGATGAAAAATTATGCACAAGAGTGAAATAAGGAGAAGGAGAACGATGGGTAGAAATAGAGAGGCTTTAGTTGGAATAAAGTTTTTTCAGCGCTGGCATTTACAGCCCTGGCATTCAGATGCAATGGTGATGAGCCTGTAAGACAAACTTTGAATTATTACAACACATTATATATATTTTACAAACTAAACACGGATAACCTGCATATGCATTGAAAGTTTGTGTCCTTACAGAAGGTTGTTTTCAGAAGGAACTCTCATATTCAATATGTGACGTGATTACACTGGGATAAAGCATGAATGCTAATGGACACCCTGCAGTTCAAAAACGTAATTCTCTCTCTTCTGGGTCTGTATCATGAACAGGTGTGCTATATCAGCAGACAAGATGAACGCCTGTATTTTTGCCTTTTATAGTGTCTTAAGGACATACAAGTAGATCATACAAATAGCTTATGATTTCTCTGACTTAATGCAAGAACTGTATAGAGGAGGTATCACAAACAGAAAAGCAGTTCCTGCTCAGTTTCCAATCTGTGCTGCTTACATTTCATTGAATAACTCAGATAATTCTCAGGTTAAACAATGAGCTTTATAAACCTCAAACACAAAAATAGGCTCACAGCACTGAGGCAACGCACCTCTTCATAAATAATGCCCTACAAGAGTGTGAATGCAGTTCTTAAGATAAAGAGCATATCTTATCCTTCATTGTTTTTCCTAGCTTAATAACATGACGTATTGAATACCAGATTTACAAAGACTCTGTATCAGGATTGCAATAGTTTTTTAGTGCGAACCTTACGCAAAAGCAAGATCTGCATTGGATTGTAACCCATAGTAATGTAACAGAATGTAATGCACTACCCTGCATTATTTTGCATCAAGGGGCTGTTCAATGGGTGGTGTTCAGTCCTTCCCAGGTAACCACCCATGGCTTTTGCCACAAAGCCCTATCCACAAAGAGTTGAACATGGGTTTGCACCAAAATCCTAATCCTCCCATAGGCAGGTGTGACAATTTCAAATGCAGATATGCTGCATTCTATGGCACACATACACAGAGGAAAGTATAGTTTTTGCACAGAAAGAGAATCCTTCCTGTATCAAACTATACTTACCACAACAAAGACACCCTTGCATTATGTCACAAGCATTTCTGCACTGCCACATGGCAGCCAAAAGTGCAACAGCACAGAGAGAGAGAGAGCAGAACATCTTAGAAGATACAGTGCTGTCCTGCTCTTTCACCCAACACATAGCTGCAACTTTATTTGCTGCACTTTATTATATAAATAATATGTAAATATGGTTCTACTGTTCTATAGGGACACAAACGTAGAGAACAGAGGAGAACGATAGCAAAAAGAATCCCAGAGAGGCAAGGAGGATGAAAAAGAACCTGCAACTGTGAATTATAAGGCAGTGAAAGCAGGGCGGTGGCCTTTGACAGAATCGGTGAGAAGCGCCCGAGAAAATCTTTGATCAATTCAAAAGTAATCTTCCTGTGTTAATATTCTTAAGCAAGGTTTGTTTTGTCTCCATTGAAGCCCACATCATTTTTGAATTCACACAAAAGAAAAAAACTAACACAGGGAGAGATGTGAATGGACTATTTCCATAAACTAAGTAGCATATGAATTTTAGGAAAAAGTATCCAAAACAGTCAGCGTTTCCTGCGATCAATTCCCCAGAAATAATGTGCAGCTGCATCTTTGCAAACATCAATAGCATCTGGCTAACATTTACTTTGCAGTGGTGAGTAGCATAAAATTAAATGTTGTCAGGAAATCCACTGTGATTTACTAAGTCACGTCAACTAGAATGCTATGTTCACACAAGGCAAAAGTAATGCTTGCCATGTGGCGTGTCAACTAAAAAATGAAACGCTCACTCCATCTGCTTTGTAAGCAAACATCATCAGGCTTTAGGATGCTTGCTCTTAACTCAGCACTTGGAATGGTTCATTTCGACATAATCAAAAAAGATGCTATGGGGGATTCAGAACCCCGTTAAAGCAATTTAAAAACACACATTCTTCAAATTCCAAAAGAAAGAACATACTTTTAACATTTTTAATTCGAGAAAGTGCTGTAAATCTGGGGCTGGCAAGCGAAAGAACTGTAAGGGTCAGTCGGTGCCTCATATTACCTTCATATTCATTACTCCTAGCTTTTACAGAAACATATTTTCATTTGCTCTGGCGAAAAGATAGCTTTAGTGATTTTGCCACTCTCAGGTAATAATAAATATCAGATGTGAAAATTGCATTGATAAATAAATAGTGGATGGTCACCCACATCACACAACAGTCTGTGCAGCTGTAATGGTGTCATTCACATTCTGCTTCCACCTACCACTGCATATAGTGTGCGACAGTGGTTCAGCCCCCTTAGCCATTAGGGGGCATATTTATACTCTGTTTGCGCCGAATTTGCGTCGTTTTTTTCGACGCAAATTCGACGCAAAACTAACTCCATATTTATACTTTGGCGTTAGATGCATCTAGCGCCAAAGTTCATGGAGTTAGCGTCATTTTTTTGCGTGAACACCTTCCTTGCGTTAATGATATGCAAGGTAGGCGTTCCCGTCTTAAAAAATGACTCCGATGCATATGCGTCGTATTTATACTCCCGGGCAAAAATGACGCCCGGGAGTGGGCGGGTCTAAAAAACACGCATTAGCGCCGGATTTTAGCGCCTGGGTCAGGGCAGGCGTTAAGGGACCTGTGGGCTCAGAATGAGCCCAGAGGTGCCCTCCCCTGCCCCCAGGGACACCCCCTGCCACCCTTGCCCACCCCAGGAGGACACCCAAGGATGGAGGGACCCACCCCAGGGACATTAAGGTAAGTTCAGGTAAGTATTTTTTTTTTATTTTTTTGTGGCATAGGGGGGCCTGATTTGTGCCCCCCTACATGCCACTATGCCCAATGACCATGCCCAGGGGACATAAGTCCCCTGGGCATGGCCATTGGGCAAGAGAGCATGACTCCTGTCTTTGCTAAGACAGGAGTCATTTCAATGGGGGTTGGGCGTCGTAAAAAAATGGCGCAAATCGGGTTAAGGCGATTTTTTTGCCTCAGCCTGACTTGCACCATTTGTGGACGCCCATAAGCCATTTTCCCCCTACGCCGGCGCTGCCTGGTGTACGTCGTTTTTTTTAACGCACACCAGACAGCGCCGGCGGCTAACGCCGGCTAACGTCATTCAATAAATACGGCGCCCGCATGGCGCTTCAGAATGGCATTAGCCGGCGCTAATTTTTTTGGCGCAAAACTGCGTTGGCGCAGTTTTGCGTCAAAAAGTATAAATATGGCCCTAGATCTCTTGCAAAGAGTGTGATGGCATTTTGTTTGATTACATTTTCACATCCATATAAAATGAAGTGCACTTCACTGGTACTTTACTTTGACAATGTTTTTTTCATTTCTAAACCTTTATCATTTAGAATCATCTTTGCTTGTTTAAACTACGCCTTCAGAAATCGAAAGCCAATAGTTTGTTTCATATGCAGCAATACACTTGTGATGTGTATTAAAATACAAAAAGGTTTCTGTGACTGTTGTAAGGTACACTTGACTGCTCAGAAGGAACCATAAGGATCTGTTAACATTAGATGCTATGATTCTTTTTTTACTTTGAAATGTACATTGTTTTGAATTGCAAGCATAGTGATGCGATGTTTAGGCAGCAGAAAGTTTTATATATTTATATTTTATGTGGAATATCACCAGATTGCCACAGTCATACCCGTAGGCTTTGTTAATGCCTGTTGATTCATCTTTCTAGTGCGGATGGAATTTGATGTACGCAGCACAAATTGCTGCCTTGCGTTACTCTGTCTGAGGGGGGTGTGTCATGGGTGGAGCGTGAGTGTTCCCATGCATCCACACTTGGGAGTAGGCACATTCCCCAATTCCCTAACACTGACAAACCTGGTAATGCATCAAAATTCTACACCTTTCCAAGAGAAGTGCATTGAGGAGAAATATCTTTCTTTCTTCTCATTGTTTCCTCTTTCTGGATTCTGCAACAGAATAAGAAAGAGGAAAATGCCTCTTAGGATGTTTTTTGTACAGGAAGTTCCCCCTTCCAATCCATGATGCAAGGGTACCTACATTGATGCAAGGCACCATATAGTGCTCCAGCATGGAATGTGCTATATATATATATATATATATATATATATATATATATATATAGAGAGAGAGAGAGAGAGAGAGAGAAAGAGAGACAGAGACAGAGAGATAAATGCTACTAGTGGGCCTGCATCACTTATTGTACCGCCAATTAAATAGCCTTTTAAAAACATGCCCCAGGCATGCCACTGCAGATTGGGTGTGTAGTTTTCAACTGACATTTTGACCTAATGAAATAAACCTTTTCCAGGTCTGACCCTTCCTTTTTAATAAATATGTCACCCCAGGGTAGGCCCTAACAGCCCATAGACAGGGTGTGTTGTATTTAACATGGTAGGCATGAACATTTAAGGCTTGTTCTGGTAGTGAAAATACATCAAATGTGTTTTCACTATTGCAAGGCCATACTCTCCCATAGGTAACATAGGGTTATCTTATTACATTTAATTTAATAAGTGATAACTTTTATGTGGGAGCAGGTAGGGATTTCATGTTTGGTGTCTGGGGATTTGTAATTTAAAACCCTCCTCAATGGTAAATTCAGATTTTAAGTCACAAATACTGAAAATACCACTGTTCCAAAGTTGACATTTTCTTATCCTGAGTATTTGATGTCTGCAGCCTGTTTCCTGGATCATATGACTCTGTGTAGTTGCCAGTTGGTGCTTGTGTATTTCTCCCCGACAGTATCACAATAGAGGGCCTGAATGCTGGCAGGATAGACGATTCCCATTCTGAATTGATGAGGTGGCGGAGCTGTCGCCTCTCACACTTGAACTTCAAAGACAGTGCCTCAGCTCACATGCAAGCAACTTCATACTGGCCTATTGTATAACAGCAGCCAGAGTAGGACCAGGCCAGGGAGACAGGAAGTTCAAACATCTGTATGTGGATGGGGAATCCAGAAGCTACCCCGGCTAGCACAAGGTATAAAAGTAAGACCATCAAACTCAGACTCAAATTTACCAAATTGTCACATAGCACAGTGCAGCAGCAAAAAAAGTTGCATTGTGCTGTGTGAGAAGAGGGCCTGAAAGTTCCATATTTACAGAAATATGGCACTCTCCCTCTTCTCCCTAGGGCCGATGCAGAAATTTGCTGCTCTGTGCAACGCACATACCTCTGCACCAGAGTGCAATGGTATCTACATAAGTCTAGCATAGATTTTGTACTGAAAAATATCCTTAAAGTATGAAATACTATGATTAGACTAGCTTTAAGGCTTTTCCCACTTTGTATGTGGCTGTACAGTGCAGCATGAATGCAAAGTCAGAAAAGAAAGAAGAAATAAGAGTATTTTTCCATGATTATGCATTATTGGAATGGATGCTAATTTTTGACGCAAAAACCCTGTTTCCTTTTTTTAGTATGTAAGGTTTTGCATAAAAAAACTTGGCTGCTTGCATAAGAACGCCCATGCACCATCTATGGAATGAACCCTTGGAGTTAAGTACTGCAAAGCAGTGGTATGCACTGTTTTGCATTGCTTTTAAGTGATTTTCCAGGGCAAAACAAGATTTTCGAAGGAAGGTAAAAAGATACACAGACTTTGCATCAATTTATGTTACTTTTGTGACACAAAGATGGCACAAAATGGACCTGCTCCTTGAACTCAGAACCACAAGGGTAACTCCAGTAGCTAGCTGTCTAGTCTCCTGTTCTAAGCTAGAGGGACATAACACTCTCCAAAGACTTGCCTTATATCTGCCTAAGCGCCCAGACTTAACTGGACCTGCCTGTGTCCTGCTAATGACCTCTGCTGGAGAGAGACCTGATTCCGAAGAGTTACCCCCAGAGTTCCTGGGCCCATGGCTGGCATCAGAGTGTACTCCTCCTTGCCTACCTGTGTGTTCCCACAGATCCTTGCATCACAATATCTCACCCCTGATCAGCGACCTCATCAGAACCAATGCAGCATGATGAAGTTCAGTGCAGGACCTCGCATTGAAGTTCATGCATATCCTCATCAAAACCAACAAAGCATGGTATAACTTGATGCAAGACATCGTATTGTTGCTCATCAGAACTGACACAACTCAACACAACACACTACCCCAAGGACATAAGGTACAAATCCCATTGGGACTAACCTAGTCCCTGTATCCAGTTCATGCTCCATCATGGCCAGCTGGAACTTTTGACTTTTTCTTGGTCCGGTGCGCAGAGAAAACCACAGTTTAGATGCTATACAGACCTCAAAACTTTGAAATTGCACATCTCCAAGATCACTGATTCCATGTTTTGTCATTTTTGTGTCACTATATTTATTCAATTCTACCCTATTCTTCTAAATTGGTGCACAGGTTAATTAAGTGACTGTGGTTCTCTCTGACAATGATTGTGGATATTGCTTGAGAAGGGCTCGCATCCTTCTCAACCAAAAACCAAACTCACAATACAGAAACAAGAGTACTGGTCACAGCTCAAGGCTAAAAATCATGTGCTGGGCCTAATGCCAACAGAATACCATCAAGTCTTTTCCAGTGGGTGTATTGCAGAAGGCAGGACTTAAGGGTTCTCCCAGCTGCCATATGCTATTGCACAGACAATTGGCCCTTCCCATACAATTGAAGGCAATACAATGAACCAGGGCCTGCTGGGTTTGGCAGCACACCTGCTCTGTCGTTAATGGGTCATTGCTGTTCAGTACAGAGTTTGGCAAAATTAGAACCTCTAACTTCTGCTTAGTCTCGGAAGTCAACTGCCATGTTTGAAAATAATAACATCTTGTAGTTGAGGAACATATCTGATTTTTGGGGAGTTTATGTACTGTGTGCATAGACATATTATTTGAAAATACCTTGACAATGGAGCTTGGTTCTTCATGCAGAAGAGATAATAAAGTTGCTAATTACCAACATATAGACATTCTGTTTTAGAAACTAAATTGAAGGAGTATGGCTTTGATGAACCACCCAAAAAGCTAGCTAATATTTTTCACTAAATGGTTACCACATATTTCTGCAGACCTTATCACAAAAAATGTGCACACAATCCCCTCCCGTAGTGTGCTCTCGGTACAGGGCTTCAAGTGAAACTCAGTGTTTAACATCCCTTCACTCAAAGTGTATTACTCCCATCTTCAACTTGTAAATGAATAAGTGCTGGGTGTCCAACATTTTGCTCTGAAGCCTGCAGCTGGTGTTACTGAATTTCCAGGTGCAGAATACAAAGACAGCATAGTCATGATTTAACCTCATGCCATTTTAATCCACCACCAGACACTCATTTTCTCTTTATCTAACTCTTGGAGGTCCTTTTCCCACCTGTTTTCTCCTTTGTCACAGTTTTTCTGTCTTTTAATTCCCTCTTTATTCCTCCTTTTGTGTTTTTCCTTCTCTTGGTCTGGTTCAAAGTCTGGTGAAGAAAAATAAGTGTTGGTCCCTAAAATCAGTGCTGATGGCCCCACCTGCAACTACCTACTCAAATTGAGCAATGATAATCTTTTGGCTTTTAGGCATACGGCTTATCTTTTGGACTCATCCTGGGTTGTTTGTATCAGGCTCGATAGCAGATAACTGATGATGAAGTTTCTGGTATCATCTGTGAGACTGTGTGAGATTATGAACAGTGCATTAGGGAATTCTACAAGGTTTGGTCAACAAAACTGGTGAAAATCAGTGTTTTTGGGTGTTGTGTGGTAGCGAAAATGTCACATCAGCTAAAGTTCTCTAGGGGAATATTTTCTATCCACACTCACTTTAGAGTCTGCAAATGCCTTTTAGTAATGCCAATAGCCCAAAAAACAGTGATTGTAATAACATCACATTGGGCATCAATATAGAGCTTTACTCAGAATACTCCTTTTTTATGGTTTGATGTGAACCCATGTAATTTCTTTTCAAATATTTGCATTATTAAAGTTTTTGGGAGAACAACAGTTAAAATTCAGAAGAACCTGCCATTTGAAATAATTGAAGAATAATCAAAGCAACCTAATTGGGTGTTTCCACAGAATTATGGCCCTCATTACAACCCTGGCAGTCAGTGTTGAAGCAGCGGTAATACCGCCAACAGGCCGGCGGAACAAAAATTGGAAATCACGACCATGGCGGAAACGGCCAACATAGACAGCCACTTTAACACTCCGACCGCCACGGCGGTAGAAACAAACAAGGCGGGGTTCACTGCCAACAGACAGACGGAAGACAAGGTTCCACCCACTGTATTACAACACGCCTAACTGCCACCTTTTCCGGGGCGGGTCCAACGACATCAAAAGCACGGCGGAAACAGTCTTTGGAACAGAAACCACTCACCTTTCGACACTTTACGAACAACCAGGATGCCATGGAGCCCAAGTTACAGGTCCTGCCCATGCTGGTCTCCCTCCTCTTGCATCAGGAGCAGCAAAGACGCCGGCGACGACCACAGTGAGTACTGCACCTAGCACACAGAGGAGGGGAGGGGAGGGGGGGAGGAAAAGAGAGTGGCACACACACGCAAAACGCAACACCCCCACCCCCGCCCTCATCCACAACACCATACACACAAATACATGCAGCAACATTACATATACGCCCTGGAAGAATGCAAGGACAAAATTAAATGATTGTAACAAGTGTAATCATTGAAATATCAGATAGGCCAAATTCAAATATCAGTATATACAAATATGTACACTAACTACACAATTCCGGATATGAATGAAATCATTGTCCGTTGATCAGTGTCCCAAAATGCATGGGCAAAGCCTACACAAGATACCTGACTCGAAAAGGAGAGAACACTACAGGGTCATCAGATGAAAAATAAACAGGCACCTCAGGTAGAGGGGGAGGGGGGCACCTCAGCTGGATGAACGGACAATGCCACTGCTCTACGAGGGGGCTCCATGCCCACTGATTGGTCCTGGGGAGTGCAAAGCCACAGTCTCTCAAGTCTCTCCAGTGGGTGGTTTGCATACTGCTTTATCCGGGGAGTGCAAAGCCACAGTCTCTCAAGTGGATGCCAGTCTCCACTGGTTCTTGAGGGGGCTTTGTGCCCAGAGTGCTTCATCCTGCTAAGGACTGGGGTAGTGGATGCCTTTCTCCACTGGTTCTGGAGGGGGATTTGTGCCCAGAGTGCTTCATCCTACCAAGGACTGGGGTAGTGGAAGTGAATCTCCACTGGTTCTGGAGGGGGTTTTGTGCCCAGAGTGCTTCATCCTGCCAAGGACTGGGGTAGTGGATGCCTTTCTCCACTGGTTCTGGAGGGGGTTTTGTGCCCAGAGTGCTTCATCCTACCAAGGACTGGAGTAGTGGATATGAATCTCCACTGGTTCTGGAGGGGGCTTTGTGCCTAGAGTGCTTCATCCTGCTAAGGACTGGGGTAGTGGATGTGAATCTCCACTGGTTCTGTAGTGGGCTTTGTGACCAGAGTGCTTCATCCTGCCAAGGACTGGGGTAATGGATGCCTTTCTCCACTGGTTCTGGAGGGGGCTTTGTGCCCAGAGTGCTTCACATGCAGTGTGGTATGTCCCATTCCCTCACCTGGGTGTGTGTGCCATGAGATTGCCTGGGAACAGGTAGCATGATACTCCATGGAGGCAGAGACCCACTCCACCCTGCTGCGACTTCGCCTGCCACATGCAGGTACAAACAGTGCTGGGAGTCATGCCTCATGTGCGCTGGGCAGGGTCCAGGACATCTCCTGCAGCCTCGGATGGTTGGCCACTGGGGATGATTGCCATGTCAGCTGTGGTGGCACTGTCTGAGCAGGTCGCGGGGCTGGTGGCGGTGGTTCTGGTGGTGTCTGTGGCAGAGGTGCTGGTGGTGGTGCATGTGTCTGCACCTGTTGAGCGACACAGCCGGACGTCTCCTGCAGCCTCGGACGGCTGCCCACTGCGGACAATGCTGGGGACTGTTGCTGAGGCAGCAGACGTGCAGGTGGGAGTGCAGGTGGCGGTGTCCACCGCCGTACAGGTTGATGTTCTGGTTGACCGAAGGGATGACTCTGGTCCCTTAGCTGGAGCCTCTGTGCCCTGTCCTGGCCTCTTCTTCTGCTTGTGTCCCTTTCCCACCTTTGATGTCGCTGCTGGTGCCTTGCCACTGTCCCCTTTTGGCTTGGAGGAGCCCTTGCTTGGCGGTAGGTGTGGCTTCTCCCTCCAGCATGTAGGCACCTTCTTCACCTTGGGAGGTGGCGGAATGGCCTGCTCCTTGGCTTCGCTAGGTGGCACAATGGCAGCCCTGATGGGTGCCGCCCGCGATGTGACCGGACTTGCAGAGACCACTGTGCTGGATGATTTGGTGGCTGAGGTGCTGGACTGGGACTTGGACAGCCTGGCCCTAGGGGAAGGACAGGGGGGGTAGGTGTAGGGAAGAGGTAAAAGTTAGCGAGGAAGAGTTTCTTACACACACTGGGATGGGAAGATGGAGGGGGTTTGGGAGTGGAGAAAGAGGTTGTGGTTGTAGGAGGTGTACGTCTGCTGAATTAGGGTGAAGGTGCATGGGCCGGACGCTGTTGTGAGGTGGATGGCTGGTGGGTGGGTGTGTGCCTGCGTTTGTGTACTTTGGGAGAAGGGCTCAAAGACACACTGGGAGAGGACACAGGGGATGTGTGAATGGTAGTCGGGGTGGTGATTGCACGTTAGCGGTGTGTGGTGATGGGCGTGCTGGTGATGAAGGTAGTGGATGAAGATGTAGTGCATGCAGGTGTGAGTGGAGACAAGACAGGGAGGGAGGAGGAGGACGTGGAGGAGGGGGACACAGTGGAGGCAGTGGATGTTGGTGTGTCTGCATGGGGAAGGTGCTTGTGTGAGTACCTGTGGGATGTGTGGTGCTTATGTTTGCCATGTCCACTCTTGTGTGTTGATGAGTGTGCATTCTGGTCTGATGGTGTGCTTGGGATAGGCTGAGGTACAGGGGATTGGGTCTGGGTAGAGGAAGCTGGAGGGGGGAGGCTGGAGACAAGGACAATGGCTGCCATCAGTGCTGAGGCCAGAGCCTGAAATGCTCTCTATTGGCCGCCATACCAGAATGAATGCCCTCCAGGTATGCATTTGTTTGCTGCAAATGCCTCTCAACACCCTGGATGGCATTCAAAATGGTTGATTGCCCAACAGTGATGGATCTCAGGAGGTCAATAGACTCCTCACTGAGGGCAGCAGGGCTGAATGGGGCAGGGCCTGAGGTGCCTGGGGCGAAGGATATGCCCACCCTCCTGGGTGAGCAGGCACGGGAAACTAGATGAGGGGCTGCTGGGAGGGCGGTGCTGGTATGGGGGGTGGCAGCTGTACCTGTTGTAGGGTGCCCACCACCGCAAGAGAGCTTCCATCAGAGGAGGAGTCGCTGTCACTTGTGTCTGCTCCTGTCCCCGTCGTGGAGCTCCCCTCACCCTCCGTCCCACTAGTGCCTCCTGACTCCGTTACTTCACCCTCCAAGGCCATGTGGAATGCAGCTCCCTCCTGCTCCATTGCCACTGATCCTCCGCCAGATGATGCTAATGCACACAAGGACAGGGTGACAAAACAAAGGGGGGGGAGACCGAAGAGAAGCATGGTCAATGTCTGCAACACCACTAACCCTATGCACTAAGCCATGCACTGACAGGGCAGGGGAAAAGCACATGCCCATAGGGGACTCTGTCGAGAAACCATTTTATGCACAGCTGGAAGCTATAGGAGCCTGACTAGGTGTAGAGGGCAAATACTACCTTTGGGGTTGGACTAGGAATGAGGCTGGAAATCAATGAATCTACCTTTGCGCGTCTGCCCTGGCCTAGGGGAACCAACAGCCCACCTCCCCCACCCAGACACCTCTTCAGCTGAATGAGAGTGTACTCACCCCCTTGTGGCTGCTGTGATGCCCTCAAGCACCCATCCAACTCAGTATATGCCACCTCCAGGATCTGGTACATCAGGGGGGTTATGGTGCGACGGGCACCCCATCCGCGTTGGGAGGCCATCCCCAGCTGGGCCTCCGCCATCTTCTTGGTCCAGCGACGCATGTCCTCCAATCTTTTCCGGCAGTGGGTGCTCCGTCTATGGTAGACCCCCAGGGTCCGCACTTCCTTGGCGATGCACAACAAATCCCCTTCTTCTGGTGGGCGCTGACATAGAGGAAAAGTGAAGTAAGAATGGATGTTACTCCCCCCGTACATTTTTTCTCACACATTGGCCACAAACCTCCCACCCTGGCCCAGAAATACATACACACACAATCAACACATGCTGGCCTGTCCCCCCTGTCTCTTCCATCCACGACACTCCGTACAATCATGTGCCATCCACCATGCACACAGTTTTCTCACCTGTTTGTCTGGAGGACCATACAAGTTGTGTGTACTGGGGAGGGACCCCTTCCACCAGTTTCTCCAACTCTTCCGCAGTGAAGGCAGGGGCCCTTTCCCCAGACAATGTAGCCATTGTCGCTTCCAGACGCAGGTCACAGCAGCACTTGCAGTGTAGGTCCTCTCCTGTTGAAGGTCAGGTATCAAGTGAGGGAACTGATAGAAAATGGCGGTCACGTCCGCAGCGATGTGTACCGTCACCTCCGGCATACATCGTCATTGGATCATGGAACCCATAGGGCCCAATGATAACCAATGCTGAATTGCACCGCGGTCTTCGACCGCCTACCGCTACGGTGTACAACTCCAGCGCAGTTACCTCATTTCCCCTTGTCCCACCTTACAGGTTAGGCAGCCGCCATTTCGGAGGGCCACATGGCAGGCAAACTAACTGCGTCACAGCACTTTTGGTCAGGAATAAGGACAGACAAAGGCACATAGAGAAAATTAAATGATTGTGCTAAACAGCCTTGTTAAACCTATGTGGTGTATGACCCTCTGCTCACCCTTCTCCTCCTTAGGGCACGTCTGCTGGGGCAGGTGAGGAGATGGCAAAATCCTCCAGTGTACAGACCCCTGGTGGACCTGTCGACAATGGAAGACAGACACATCATTATCACTTACAGACTTGATCGTTCAACAATCCAGGAACTGTGCCCTTGTGGAGCCAGACCTGATGTCAGCTATCCGCCATCCCACAGGAATCCCCCTTCTAGTGCAGGTCCTGTCAGTACGCAATTTCCTGGCAAGTGGGTCTTTTCAAACAACAGTGTCCATGGCATCAGGGATGTCACAGCCAACGTTCTCTAACGTGTTGTCCAGAGCGTTATCTGCCCTGCTGAAACACATGCGCAGCTACATAATTTTCCCTCAGGTGGAGGATCTGCGCACAGTGAAAGCTGACTTTTATGCCCTGGGACATATCCCCAACATCATTGGTGCCATTGATGGTACACATGTGGCATTTGTTCCCCCACCCCCCCAGGAATGAACAGGTGTACAGAAACCGCAAAAGCTACCATTCTATGAATGTGCAGATGGTATGTTTGGCAGATCAGTACATCTCCCATGTGAATGCCAAGTATCCTGACTCAGTGCATGATGCTTACATTGTGAGGAATAGCAGCATCCCTTATGTGATGGGGCAACTCCAGAGGCACCGTGTGTGGCTAATAGGTGAGCCTAAAGTCCCTACACAGTTTCATTTGCTGTCTGGGTATGGGAGATTCCCTAATGTTTGGAGGATGTCTAACAGTTGTCCCTCGATATTTGCAGGTGACACTGGTTACCCCAATCTGTCATGGCTACTGACCCCAGTGAGGAATCTCAGGACAAGGGCAGAGGAACGCTACAATGAGGCACATGGGTGAACTAGGAGGATAATAAAGCTCACCTTCGGCCTCCTGAAGGCCAGGTTCCGGTGCCTCAATCTGACAAGTGGCTCCCTTTACTACTCACCGAATAAGGTGTGCCAGATCATCGTGGCCTGCTGTATGTTGCTCAACCTGGCTTTGCGACGCTAGGTGCCTTTTCTGCAGGAGGATGGGCCTGATGGTGGTCTTGTGGCAGCTGTGGAGCCTGCTGTGCACAGTGAAGAAGAGGAGGCAGAAGAAGAAGATGTAAACAACCAAAACAACATCATCATGTAATACTCCCAGTGAGACACAGGTAAGAGGATGGAACTGCTTCACACATCTCATACTATTGTAGGACCTAGCATAAATCTGCCTTTTTGCCTCTGCGTATGGTCCCTGACTTGTCACTTTGGCTTTCCATTTCACATATCAGGGTCCCACTTTCTGCCCTCTGCTATGTTTACTGCTGGCCTACAACAGTGTAACATTGGTATGTGAACAAGTTCATTGACATTGCTATATTTCAGAGATGCTGCAATTACACATTTGTGAAAGCACAGACTGACTCCAGATTGTTTGGTGATTCAAGGGTGTATATTTCTGTGCCAATAAGTGGAGGGGGTGCAATGGGCTGGGGTGATGGTGGAGGAATGTCCATGTAGAGTCCAGTTTCTTGGTCTCACAGGTGCATTGTTCAATGGGGCATAGGAAGGGGAGCAATTGCAGTTTAAGGTGGGCAGGGTGACAAAGTGGGACAGAAGGGTGACATTCGGGAGGGTCTTATTTCCTGGCGGGGGTCTTGGCAATGTTCTCTGTCTTGTTCCTGGATCTCAGGGACCGTTTGCGGGCTGGTTCTCCTTCGCAGGGGGTGGGATGCTGGTGGCCTGTTGGTCCTGTGGCAGTGCCGACTGTCCACTAGCGCCGGGGGAGGTGGAGGGCTGTTCATCGTCCAGGCTAGTGTCAGCGGCCCATTTGTGTGACACTGTGTCCCTCATGGTGTTGACAAGGTCTGCCAGCACCCCTGCAATGGTGACCAGGGTGTTGTTGATGGACTTCAAGTCCTCCCTGATCCCAAGGTAGTGTTCCTCCTGCAGCTGCTGAGTCTCCTGAAACTTGGCCAGTACTGTGCCCATGGTCTCCTGGGAATGGTGGTATACTCCCATGATGGTGGAGAGTGCCTTGTGGAGAGTGTGTTCCCTGGGCCTGTCCTCCCCCTGTCGCACAGCAGTCCTCCTAGCTTCCTTGTTATCCTGTGCCTCTGTCCCCTGAACCATGTGCCCACTGCCACTGACCCCAGGTCCCTGATTTTCTTGGGGTGGTGGGTTTGCCTGGGTTCCCTTTAGTGGTGAACAACCTGCTGATTGATGTGTCCTGGGGACAGAGGGATGGGCCCGCTGGGGGGGTGCTGTGGTGGTATTTCCTAAGGGGGGAGGTTCTGTGGTGGCTTGTGACAGGGGAACCGACTGTCCAGAGGTCCCTGATGGGCCGGGCTGGTCATCTTAATCCAGACGTGCAGAGCTGCTGTCATCACTGTGGGCCTCTTCTGTGGAGGGACTGGATATGTCTGGCACCTCCTGTCCGGTGACGTTGGGTATGGGTCCTGTTGGGGTGTAAATGCATAGTTTTAGTATATGTGTGTGCCATCTTGTGCATTGTGTGAGGTACCCTCTACTCCTGTGCTTGCATCATTGTGTTTGCCCTTTTGTGATAGTTGGTTTGGGGTCTGTGTGGGTATCTGTACTGGACATGCTTTGATGATGGTGGTCCATGCATAGGTGTTGCATGCAGGGCCTTGGTATTGAGATGTGTAGGGTGTTATAGTGGGACATATGTGAGATGATGGAGTAATGGGAGTGAGGGTAAGGGTGGGGGTATGTGATGCCATGCAGGTGGGTTGGGGGGATATAGGGGCTGATTCTAACCTTGGCGGACGGCGGGGTTACGGCATGGGCACGGCAGGGGCCCCCAGGGGCCCCGTGGCACCCCCTACCGCCATCCTGTTCCTGGCGGGCGAACCGCCAGGACCAGGATGGTGGTTGGGGGTGTCAGAATCCCCCATGGCGGCGCAGCAAGCTGCGCCGCCATGGGGGATTCTAAGGGCAGCGGTAAACCGGTGGGAGACCGCCGGTTTGCCTCTTCTGACCGCGGCCGAACCGCCGCCGTCAGAATGCCCTGCGGGGCACCGCCGGCCTGTCGGCGGTGCTCCCGCCGACCCTGGCCCCGGCGGTCTTAGACCGCCGGGGTCAGAATGACCCCCATAGTAGTAAAGATATGACTTACCAGAGTCCAGGCCTCCTGCTACTCCTGCAATGCCCTTAGGATTCAATATTGCCAAGACTTGCTCCTCCCATGTTGTTAGTTGTGGGGAGGAAGATGGGGGTCCACCGCCAGTCCTCTGTACAGCAATCTGGTGTCTGTATACCACTGAACGCACCTTCCCCCGTAGGTCATTCCACCTCTTCCTGATGTCATCCCGTGTTCTTGGATGCTGTCCCACTGCATTGACCCTGTCCACGACTCTCCACCATAGCTCCATCTTCCTAACAATAGAGGTGTGCTGCACCTGTGATCTGAAAAGCTGTGGCTCTACCCGGATGATTTCCTCCACCATGACCCTGAGCTCCTCTGAAAACCTGGGTTGTCTTTGAGGTGCCACGAGGTTGTGTGGGTGATGTGTGAGGTGTTGTTTATTGTGCTGAGTGAAGTGTTGTGTTGGTGTGTGTTGTTTGAGGTGCGTGGATGTTGTAGGAGTGATGGTGTTGTGTGCCTGTGGATGCTGGTGTTGTGTTGGCTATTCTCTCTCTCTCTGCTTTTTCAAAAAATTTCATTGTAAGGAATTGTGGGTAATGTGGGTGTGTGTTTTATAGTGTTGTGGGTGTGTGTGTAGTGTGTGTATGTGTATCAGGTATGTGTATTTTAAATTGTCCAATGTGGTTGTGTTTTGTAAATGTGTGTGTATTTTGAGCGCAGCGGTGTGTACCGCCAATGGATTACCGCAGTTGTAAGACCGGCGCGTTGATTCGTGGGTCGTGACAGTGTGGGCGTATTCTTGATGGCGTGTTGGTGTAGGTTTTGGTATCGCCAGTTTATCACTGACCTTTGGTGTGGCAGACTTGTGTGGGTGTCTGTAGTGTGTCAGATTCCAAATGTGGGACGTAATACCTGTAGCGGAATTCTGCCAACGCAACGATATGTTGGCGGTGTTCAGCACGGCGAAAAGCAGGATTTACCGCCAGGGTTGTAATGAGGGCCTATATTTGCAGTGCCAATCCTTACAGGCTAACACTTCAGAAACATTAGTAGAGTGGCAGCTATTTAGTCAAACCAATAATCCAATTGTTTTTTGGCAGGAAGAAAGTAAACATTTAACTGGAGCCAGCTGGTTACCATACTACACACCTATGGCACAGCACAGACACAACTCACAGGTGTGTAAATGACCCAAGAAAAATAAAAAATATATTTTCTTTGTGAAAAGCACATAATTTCGCTTTAAAAATTAAACTTTTGGAAAAGAAAAAGGTGTACAATTCCCATTACCAGTTTAAATCTGGGAAATGGAAATGTGTAACCATTCAAAAATCAAATGCCACCCTCAAAAAGGAAAATAAAGAAGAAAATAAAAGTTAAAGGCTTGGAAGGTCGGGTCAATTCAATGATCAGGGACCCATGCTGGTCAAATGACCTGGAATCCCATGTATTCTGTGCCATCTCAACACCCTCCCCAGTTAAGAAATGCTACCTGCAGCATTTTCCTTAAAAAGGGTTTTTGATCAATATACACGCTGGGCCATCCATAAACAAAAAGTTGGGGTCAAAGTTACACAGCATTATTATTAAAATATTTTCTGCACCTCTAAGCTGATTGGGTTACTGGTTAAAGAGCGTGAAACCGTACTCAAGAAGCAACCACAGTCCTTATCATGGTAAAGTCTCAAGCAGCCTCAAAGTAATCCTGTGCTTAATCCTTTGGTAGCTTGACACAGAAGCAGTCAGGCAATGTGTGAAGTATTTATGCAGGACACCAAACAGCAATAAAGTAAATCACAACACAAGAAAAACCCCACACATATTTAGAAACATAGGGGCATATTTATACTCTGTCTGCGCCGAATGTGCGTCAAAAAGTTTGACGCACATTCAGCGCAAACCTTGCCCCATATTTAAACTTTGACGCCTGAGCCCGCGGATGTCAAAATCCCACCGTGTGCATCATTTTTAGGATGCGGCAACCCACCTCGCGTTAATCATATGCAAGGTAGGCATTCACGTCCAAAAAATGACTTAAACGGCCGTGCGTTGTTTTTATGCTTTCGGGCAAAAATGCTGCACGGCCGGGAGGCGGAGCCTGAAAAATGATGCACAGCCCGATTTGCGTCAAAATTTAACGCCTGGGTGTTAAAATGGGGCAAACCCACCTGTATTTAATCAGAACACACAGAAGCAACAGCAGAGCAGCAGAGCAGCAAAAGGGAGACATGGAGGTGCTTCTCATCCAGCGTGCACGCAGACTCAGAGCCCAGCAACAACAACAGCAGATACCACAACACCACCAGGGACCCCAAAGGCAGCGCAGAAGGCAGGAGAGGATATTCCACACCAGAACATCCCTTCATGGCCTCAGGGAACATGACATCATCCCGAGGTACAGGTTGAACTGGCAGACCATTCAGCAGCTGCTGCGAAACATAGAGCCACAGTTGGCACCCACCATCCCAACAGAAACCAAGCTGATTGCCGTACTTCACATGCTGGCAAGTGGCTCTTTTCAAACAACTGGTGCCCTGGTTGACAGAATAGCACAGCCATCATTCTCTGCCTTTTTGCCCAAAGTACTGGATGCCATCATTGGACTCACACCCCCCCACATCTGCTTCCCTAACACACTGCAGAAGCAGCAGGAAACAAAACAGGGGTTTTACCTCATTAGTGGCTTCCCACATGTCCTTGGAGCAATCGACTGCACACATGTACGTCTTGTGCCACCTGCTGCAACTGAACACCTCTACCGCAACAGGAAGCACACACATTCCATCAATGTTCAGGCCATTGTCGATCACCAAGAATTGATCACCAACATCATGGCAAAATATCCTGGGAGTGTCCATGACTCATTCATCTTCCGTCACAACACCATCAATCAACACTTCCAGGATGGACGGTATGCCAATGGACTACTTGTTGGTAAGTACAGAAACCTACTTATATACACACTGCACAGAAACCCTCTAGGACACACAACACATACACCACCACAGCAACATGTTGACAGGAACTCACTGAGATCGTGACATCGCTAGCCATGTTTCATAGGTCACCATTGAACCTGTCACACATCTGAAAATAGTGTACAGTCTAATGTTAAGACGTCATTGATCACAACATTAGGAGTGGTTTGCCTAATTGTTACCTTGCAAAATGTAAGCGTCTCAATGATGTTTAAATTAATCCATTGCATAAGTCTAAAGGTATGGGATGTCCAGGGTACATTGATGTGAATGTGTTAACAACACTGTCAAATTGAACCAGTGTATGGAACTATCATCTCACCCTCAGTGAAGACACATGGACACCTGTATCCTAAGTCACAATGCTAGGGAGTGCACACTGTACTGCAAATCCAAAACATACTGCTGACAACCGCAGCCAAACACTTGTTCAGCCAAGGAAACAACACAATGCAGATGGTACATCCTACAAGCCTAGGATGCAAGACAATAACACAAAAGAGTCACAGACAACACAAGACACCTACTGCCATGCAAGGTGATATCAATGGGGCAAGCTACATCAACATGATCCCATTCATTTTCTCTTTCAGGTGATCAGAGGTATGGGAGCCAGCTGTGGATAATGACACCATTTGGCAACCCAAGCACTGCAGCAGAGCGTGCCTAAAAGGATGCACATAGGAGGGCACGCACCATAGTGGAGAGGACCTTCGGCATCCTCAAGTTGAGATTCAGGTGCCTCGACATCACTGGTGGTAGCCTCCTATATTCCCCTGAAATGGTCTGTAAGATCATTCTAACATGTGCCATCCTGCACAACATTTGCATAAGAAGGAACATTCCCCTCTTGGAACCAGAGCCACAGGTGCCTGAAGAGGAGGAAGAGGAGGATGGTGGCCTGCAACATGAGGGGAACAACAAAACACGGCTGCTGGATTGCGTAGGCACCAACATATAGTGAACAATTTCTTTTAAAAATAATCACCACTGTATGAACTAAAGTAAATAAACACCGATAATAATCACCATAGCATGGTCTGGCTAATCATTTTTGCTCACCTTTATCTCTAACTATCAGAGTAAGAGTGTAGCCTCATGGAGCATTGCTGATATACAGATCAGGACACAGAAAATCCCAGAGCACTTGTGATGCGTATCATACAACGGTCACATACACAAACACTGTAAATGACTTCTATCCTGTACATTTCACCTTTGAAGGGCAATAGCAGAGGACCACACCTATTTCACACATACATGTTGGTAACATGGTTCATCGCAGCATATGGCACACAACTAAGACACCATCACTCAATAAGGGGAAAACAAGCCTCATACATGAGGCAGTTGATGTGCTATTGGATTGGTAACAGGAATGTATGACTAGACCCTTGACAGCAGTAAGTCCAACTGCATCCAATCTTTGCAAGGACTATCTGTGACTAGAGTTCCATATAAGCAGAATATAGACAGCACAAGTACCACACATCTGACAAGCATTGCACACATGACATTCCATGTACATGTCAGACCATTTCCGAACTCCTGATACACCCATGCTCCTGGTCACAACCCACCTGTCTGAAGAGGTCCCTGGAATAGTAATATGTGTACCCCGATATTCCCTCCTCTGCACACACAGACAAACAATAGTAATCCAGTGTGCTACACCCTTTCCTATGGTATACCATTGTCATAGTACATCTGACTGCATGGACGTCAGGTCAATTAATACACTGGCTTGTAATTACTAAGCCCTGTTAGCACCTGTAGATTGCTTCCCATGTGAAAGGTACTGTTGGCCATTTGAAGGCAAATCTCACATACAGGACATGTGAGAAACAGATGCAGCACACGCCTGTGATCACCTCCATGCACACCACCCATCCGATCATGCACTGCCCCTACTGATGTCTGGAACAGCATAGAAGTTGCCATTTTGTCAAATACACTGTTATGCATTGCTAGTAATTCAGCTGTGTAACAGAGCACTTGAGTTCATGTGTCACCTTAAAAAACACAGGACATACACAGTTTTCCATGTCAACTGTCTTGTTCTTCCTACCACCAGTCTTAGTCAGACCACTGATTATGTAACTTGTGAAATTGCTGAATCCTGATTGACCCTGCATCCTGTAAGCCTAAGTGGCACCTGTCTCTGCGTTACCCTAAAGATTCCTTGTGGCTACATATGTACCACACTTGCTTTACCAAACCTCTCATTCCTCAGAGGGTATTTTGTCATGTGTTTCATCAATTCATACCCAAATACATTGTATAGCATTATCTGCCTTTTAATTGTACCATATTTGTTAAATTGTTTTTGAATACCAAAATCATGGCCCATCCCTTGTCTGGGTCTCATGTATGCATGAACGACAAAGTGTGACAGTGTACCAGGGCCATATGCAGGGTTTGGGTAAGGTGCCTCCAGAGGAACCAGCTACCTCGGATAATGTCCATGAAAAGTCCACACATGTTAGGACCCTGACAGTTCACACGCTGAATCACATTGCTCACAACATATTGATGGGCCGTGTGTGGTGAAAAGCTGCGAGAATAATCAGCACAGAGGCTATGATGTTCCCAGATGCAGTGAGAATTTTAGAGGCCAACCTGTGTACAAATGTTGTAATGACACCTGCCGGAACATGACACCTGAGACATTATCTCACTCAGCACACCAAGGTTGCCCTGTTGACAGTCTCATAACAGGTCTTCAGTGACAGGGTGGGACCATCCCCATGTAGGCTCTCATGTCCTCATTGACTTTACTCACATTGATCTCCGAAGGATACTCAGTAGATACAGGAATAGCTGCCACTTACTCATTATGAGACCTGGATGTAACTGTGACATCATACACAACTAAAAATATACATGATAAACATTGGACCACACACATGAACAGGACATCCCTGTGCAATTGCTCACTGGAAAAATGTGGACACATGCTGCCTCGTCTGCTGGTGCACCACAGCCACTGGAGAGTTGTGGCTCAGTTATATGACCTCAACGGTGGCGTCATCATACATTTGTGGTTCACCTTTGGCTTTCTGGGCCAATTACATGGTACCCACTTCCTCAATGCATGTGTCTGACTCACTGTGGGATTCACCAACAAGTGAGTAGGAAGCTGGTATCAAAAATCCAGGACGTAGGATGGTGAAATTGTGGACCATTGACATGAACAAGCGTCTGCCATCTATCTGGTGCATGCTTTGTCATTTGTGGTGTCTACGTTACCCAAAATCTTGGAAGTGCACACAACGGATGTTGCTTCATGTATGACTAACACATGTCCTCTCTCATTTCCACAATGCCTTGCATCTACGGTTTGGACACATTGACTTCACATTCATTCAAGCATATTTGCAATAATGCATCTTGTGATGCACACCCACTGGGTCCACTAATACATTAGTAGCCACTGCACACACATTGAGCAATAGGCATTGAGGTATTGTACTCATGTGCGTCACCTTGCAATCCTCTCCTGATGCTAAACATGCCCATCTGTAGGCCACACATATGGCCATCTAGTGTGTCAGCCAAGTGTCAAAATCCTGTTAAGGAAGTAGCGGATCATGGTCCGCTGCAGTATGATGTCTCACAAGTGAACATACACCAACCACACCAAAGTGGGTGCAATCAGCCTATCTCAGGTGTGTCCCAAATGTAACATAGCATTAAAATGGAAAAAATCCCCAAAACCAGTTCATGCCCTGAAATGTTGACGTTTTTATCGTTATGCGTCATATTTTTTCACGTATACAGATTGTGCGTCATATTTTTCGATGCACAGGAGTGAAAATTAGGCCGCATCCAAATAATTGTAAAGACTATTTACTATTAATTGGATGCGGCCTAATTTTCACTCCTGTACGTTGAAAAATATGACACACAAACTGTATGCGTGAAAAAATATGACGCATAGCGATAAAAACGGCGGCCATTTTATGCAGGAAGCAATGTAATAGGATATCCTGTTTACAGATTATATACAGTGGGTGTACTTTCACTTTCACTTTGCAGTCTGTGAATCTTCTAGACTGTGTGGCTATGTTCAGAGTGTTGTCCAGTGATTTTGTGCTTTTGTGTCCTGTGTGCTACCTTACTTGTTACTTTGTGAAATAAATATTGTTGTTGTATACTGTCTGAGTGTGTTTTGTTTACAATTGCCCGGTATTGTATTGTATTTGTTGTGTGTGGGAGTCTTTTGTGTGTAGTGCTAGTTTGGGGATAGTTGGGCTCTTTAAGTTGTTAAGTTTACTTATTTTTTGTACTTCTACTATCTCCCTTTTCTCCTTTCTTCTTCTTTAATACCTATTCCCCTTTCCGGTGCTGAGATGTTGGGTAGGCCACGTCTTGGCAGGATGGGTGAGGAGGAGCTTGGCAGTTTTATATGGCTGGTGTGCCATTTCCTCCCACTCATGATCGAGGCAGGGTGATACAAGGGCATCACACTGAGGAGTGACGAATCCGGTGGGGAAAGGTGCTGCATCACTTGCAGCGCGTGTATGGGAGCCAGAGGAATGACCACCAGCTGAAGCCCTGTTGGGCTGACATCATCACCAGGGAGCAAGATCTGCTGGACCACCTGGGAATAGTGATTGGTGGCACTGTTGGTGAGTACAAATCATGTAAATCTGCACAATTAAAAGCTCTGTAGTGACATCAGATGATTTGTACAATATCTGCCGGCTAAGTTTCTGAGTGTGTGGAATGCTGCGGAAACATACAGGGTCATTGATGGACTATGTGAAGGACCACAATTGCTAGCTGTCATGAAACATGTGCTCTGCAAACTTACTGAATACTTTTGCTTAATGTAATTTGGTGCCGCCTTTGCGTCAGACAGCAACACAAAATAGGAGCCAATCATGTCTATATAGGTCACATTTGCCAGTGAAGTATAGATTTACTAAAATATTGGCAACATTTGTTGACGCAATAGCTACACTGACTTTAGAAACACTACATGATGCACAAATTGAGTGCTGGCTTCACGTCAATTGATGATAGCAATGTGGCCCAGAAATATGTCTCATGTGTGTCTGGTGAGTGTGTAAGGAAAGCGTTTTTGGAACGTTAGGGATTATTGTGGTCCTTCATTTTTTTGGATACATGTCAGATCTGGATTTGAAAACATCAGGAAATGTTGTAAGGTGCCCTCAGCTAACATCTTACACTGGTATTTGGAATTTGTTGTACCACATTCCAGTTAGGGATGGCAGTCCAAAGGTATGCACATGGGTTCATATCTCTATGTTTGGTGCAAATAACCATTGCTGGGCCACATCAAATGAAGAAACTGTAACAGCATGAGGCCTTACAAAAGTCCCTGCCCCTCTTTACATTGTACCTATGTGTCATAAATGTGTCATGGCCACATAGGCTGTTTGACTGGTAATGCAGTCCTCAAGTAACCAGGCTTTGGATGTCTCTCTTGGATGCACATGATGAGACGATTACACTCCATTATTATTTCTGCTCACTAATGAAGGAGCATGATAGCCACCACATGATAGTTAGGGACACTGCATGTGTGCAGATATGTGTGTAATTGTCACAGGAGACCCATGCTATGTACATGTTAGCCTTGCTATATCAGATGCAGTATCATCATGTCTGAATGGCTTTCATTACTTATGTAATCTTACACATTGTTTTTGTCTTTGGAATTGTTGGTCAGTGCACAGACTTCAGCACATTTCTTCCTTCAATGCCTTACAGGTGGACCGGCACCCTACACTGTGGGAAAGATGGCTTCATTTGAGGACCCCGACCGCTCCAGTAAGTGTTGATATGTCTGTTGTGTGTTGTGTTTGCTGGTGATGTGTGATGGACTCCTGTGTGTTGAACACATAGCAAGGTGTGATGCGCTGGCCAATCATTTGTCTTGTTCCATGAGTGGGATTTCATTTTCTCACCATTTTTGAGTTGGCCAATGTCTTATCCTATTGTATTATCTAGGGATTGTAGGTCATTCCTGTAGGCCCCGCAATGAGAACTGGGATGAGTCATGTGGATAACACTTGTATCAACAAGAGTCAACCTGGAACTCATCTCAGATTTAGTCTGCCTGTCAGACCCACATTCTCCCAGATTGGGACTGCAAATCGCTTTCCAACAGACTTCTGCTTCCCTATTCACCAAAGTACTTATTAAAATGTAGGTTGAACTTCCTAGCAGCATGTAGCTCCACATGTAGTGCTACAAGTGTGTGGCACTTGAGTGCAATGGCTTAGGTGTGCATGCAAATCATGATCATGGGTGTTCTTGCAACTCTGTGTATGTTGTAAGTCATGCCTTACTGGAAGTATATGATGTGGACAAAGGACTGCATTTCCTGACATGTGTGGCGCTAGGATTGGTCAAGGGTTTGCTGTCTCCTATTTGTTGATAGACCTTACCTGTGGTGTGTGTGTAGAGCCAAACACATTTCCATATTTCTATAGACTCCTGGGTGTCCATGTTGTTTGGAATTGTTCATTGTTTCTCCACCCCCCCACCCTCAAACAAAGGCATGGGTTTGTGAATAGGGTACCTAGGACTGATGCTACCAGTATGTTACACAGACATGTGAATAAGTGAATGTTTGGTCGGAACCTAGTATACACACTCAGGTATGGCACATGAGTACCATACTAGCAAGTCCAATTACAACTTGCAGATCATGTGGCTTTAGATTTCCATCCCGTACACTGACATCTGTAGCCTTGGCATTGGCTGAGGATGTGCAGCATGTTTGTTAGCTGACAACTGGCAGAACTCAGATGCCAAATAAATGCCAGTTGTTACCCATCTTGTAGGGTTTGGATGTGCTATGTGTGATATGACCTTTGTAGGCTGCCCTGCCATGTACTTCCTCAGGTACATTCAATGATCTGTATGGTGATGTGAGCTGTTACAAGTACAGTAGATGTACTGTCTGATTTACTTCTTGTGCCATTTCACACAATGCAGTTCCTAATGTAAATTGTTTGCCTTTGTCTTCACAGCTGCGAACATGACACCCATCCAGGTCCGTGAGTTCTAGAGGTGGGCTATGAGGTACCAGCATATCCTGCTGGTAGAGTCGGGGTTCAGACGGATGGCCCGAAGATACCGGAATGAACGGGCCTCCGGAGCATGGAGGGCTTTCCCACAGGGTGGCCCTCCTTTGCCCACCACAGCCACCACCAGCACAACCTCCACTTCCACCCAGGTGGCACCACCCACAGCTGGGACTGTTGTCCCAATGTCTGCAGTTGCTCCAGGCCCCAGCAGTGGAACACCTTCAGGGCAGCCCACAGGCATTGACTCTACATGCCCACACACATCCTCCGCTGGTACCCAGTCTGCCCCAGCTGCTACAGTTGACCCTGCAGCTTTTCAGGCAATGGAAAGAAAAACGGACCGTGTGCTATGGAAAATCAGTCACCTGCAGCGGGATGTTCGACATATGAACAGGCGGGTGCAGTCCATAAAGCGGACCCTCCGGAGGGCCTTCCTCTAGACTTTTAATATGGACATGATTCCCTCCCCTTCCTCCTCTTTCCTTGTTCTTATACTTAGTGGGCTTAGGGGGCTTAGTGTTAGGTTAGTATAGGCTGTTAGTTTAGTTAGTGTTAGTGGGTGGGGGGGTCCTGTTTCTTTCTATTTTTACTTTTTGAGTGTGTGGGTGGATGGGTGGGGTGCTATGTTGGGGTTCTTGTGTGTTTACAAAAAAAAATAAAAAAAAAAAATGTAAAAAATATCAACAACAAAAAAATATATATTTGTTTAGGATAGTATAGTATGTGTTTGGGTTAGTATCTGTTGTCCTCCATGTGTCCCGCCTCATAAGGGGGGTGGGGGGTTGATGTTTAGAATGTTTTGTTACATGTGATAAGTAAGTTTAGGTTAGGTTAGTTAGGGACAGTTGTGGGTAATGAGTAGTTATGGTAGATTAGGGTAGGTAAAACTTTTCCCCGAGTTTCCTCTTCTGTCATTACCGTTTAATAAATATATAGTGAACCCTTTTCAGTATGTGTTAAATGCTTGTTGATCAGGGCCTTGGCATTAGTGTACTTTAATTTTGTTCTATTACATTTGTGTCCTATGCTACGAACAAATCCCAGCTGAGCTGTAAGATTGGCAGCTACCCCAGAGCTACCTTGCAAAGATTCCACCATTCATTGCAACCACCAATCACAGTTAATATTGATCCCAAAGTGTTTTTGTCAATAAGTATGTTTTCAAAGTCACAAACAGTGCTTCCAGATTTGGTATTGGGGGAACTGTTTTAGGTGTGACTGCAGTGTGATGTTTAAGGACACCCTTATAAGGTGAGTTGTCATAAGCACTCTTGTAGTATCGTCTTCATGACTCACAGACATTATTTGTGACACTGTTTAGTATGGTTTCTCACTTCATCAGATATTACCCTCAGGAAGGGCAGAGTATGACGCAATCCTGGCCAGTGTCCAAATTTATCTGACTACATACTTTCAGGACAGTTGTATTGTCAAGCTATGTAATTTGGCAGGAGTCACATTTCAGTTATCTACTGCACAGTTAAAGTGTCACATTACACAGAGACAAAGTTGTTGTGTAAGTGCTATTTATTGAAATGTGCTGTAGTGCTATATGTACATTGTCCATGATTGTGAGTCCATTACAGTGACATCTTCCATTGTGATCCTATACAAGTGGTAAAGGGAAATGCTTTTGACATGCTGGGGTGATGTGTCAGAAAGTGCAGAGGGACAGGATTTGCCAATGAGTAAGTGAGAGACAATCACTGGGCAGGATAACAAGATTAACAGTGGTTTGCAGAACAGTCATTGAGTACAGTTGTTGTAAGACTGGCATGTTACAAAGCGCTGGACCTTGGTAATAGTTGGCCATGTGGCAGGGACTAGTGCTTCCGGGTACTTTTCCGTGTGAAGGTGATCTGTTCCATGTCTTCTTCTTCTGATGTGTGTGTTGCCTCCTCTGTCCTTGGTGGTGGTGGTTGTGAAGGGGCAACACACACCTCAGTGTTAGAAGACGTGGAGTCAGACATCCCGGTCACTGCTACCTGTGAAGGTCTTAAGGGCAGTACTGCTGCGAGGAGGATCTGCTGATTCTTAAGAATAGCAGCCACATCACGATGGTAGGCAGCCAGGTTGGCCCTGAGGGGGTCGTAATTAAATTAGTGCATGCAGTGGAAGGTTTGGGGTGCGAGGTGTTGTGGCAACTCCCTTACTGCAGTGGTGAATTCCTTGACAGTTTCTGGTAGTCCTTGCAGGATGGATGTTAGGGCTTGCATAGCTGCTGTCTGATCTGTAGATGACATCATGCACAAACGCACCCCCTCTAGGCTGGCTGCCATAGTTTGCATCCGCACCGCACCTCCTTGGCCAGCTCCCGCTGTACTCCAACTACAGTTCTCTCAAAGCTGGTGCCTGTGTCGTCTGAGTCCTCAGCTGTATTGGAGTTGGCAGGTCATACAATTGGGGTGGTGGGTGGATCCTCTGTGATGGCTGCTTGTTCTGTGCTCCTCCTTGTGACTGAAGGTGGGGTCTGGAGGGTTCCAAGGACATCTTGGATGGTCTGCTCGGGAATGTTTGTCAGCTCGTCATCCATGTCATCAGGGTATTCCGGGACAGGCATATTTACAGGGGATCCATCGTCCTCTGAAATGAAATAGGGTACAACTAGTGTGTGTGTGTTGTGGCATTTGTGATGCGACATGCCTGCCTTGTGATGATTTCACATTGTGATCTTGTTTCCTGTTCATTGCTCCAGTCTTTCAGATGGGTATTCTCCCAGGCCTATGGCCCACCTGCATGTCACATGTATTGTTTTAAGTTATTGGACTTGTCAGCATCATCTCCTCTAGTGTTGTTTTAGGCCAAATAATGAATTGCCACCTTCTTGTCCTACTCAAGCCTCCTTGTACATCCATTCTCATAGTGAGACCTTTCACTGGCTGTGGGTGCTCTGATGGCACTGGCACCACACTTAACCATCTGGACCTGCCTCAGTCTCTGATCTTTCACATCCACTTATATGTAGTTGACATGTAGTGTATCCTATGCATAGCATTGTTATGGCACGATATGGATGTTGGCATTGGTAATGTGTACAGCTGATGTTAGGGAATGTGTGGTACATTGGATTGCCCTGATAGTCGTAGCTGTGTCCTATTTCCTTCTCTGACTGTGCAGGTGTATGTCAGTGATCAGTTACATGTGCCCTCCCCCTCCATGCTGTTGTCTGAGCAGTATGACATTTGGGATGTTGCCTTCTGACCCAGGCACAGGATGGACCCTGGCATATGCAGCATGGGTGTGACCTTAGTGCTGTGTAGCTCCTAATGTGGATGACATTGGCTGATGTTTGCAACAACTATGGGCATTCACATTTGACAGGACTGGAGCCTTTGTCTTGTTTCAGGGGATTGTTGAAGTTGTCATCCTCAACCCTCTCATTTAGGTGTGTATGATCCATGGGGATGTTACTGCCATTGGCTACTTGAGCTGCACACATAGCGGAGGTGGTAGTGGCAACTGTTGTCACTGTTACATTCCAGTTGTCGGTATGACTAGAGGTTGTTAATTGGGCCCTAGTTATTGTAGGGGGTATAGTGGCTGACGTGTGCCAGGATGTCAGTTTGACGTTGTGCCCTTCCCTCCTGGCGTGGCTTTACCTTTGCTCCATCGTTGGCATGGCAGCATGCCCTCATGGGACTGTTGTTGGTGTAGTGTTATGGTGTGCCCCAGCTTCTCTCTGTGCAGGCCATACCCCCATGCCATACCCCTTTACCCATGCCACTCTATGTAAATGATGACTGCCATGCATTTTGTGGTCGGTACCCCCCTGCTTACAGTAGAAATTAGTGCATTATGATTCCCCATGCGACTTACCGTGCATGTTGTCTCCTGGTAGTCTGCGCTGTCCTGTCCTTAAATCCCTGTGCCAATCTCCTCAGGGATGACGGCTGCGACCATCTCCTCCATGTGGTCCAGGGCCTCCTGGTGTGCTGGACTCCCACCTCCAGTCTGCAATGCCGCCTTCCGGTTCCTGGCCATCTTTTCCTTGGTCCTGAGCTTGCAGTCATGCCAGCGTCTCTTGCACTCAATGACTGTTCTGCGTACTTCTGCCACACTATTAATCTTGTCAACGATTTGTTGCCATATTGCCTCTCTCCTACTGATTGGCAACCTTGAGGTGACAAACAGTTGGTGCTGGTGTTTCGTCACCTCTTTAACCAGAATTTCCTGCTCCTCTTCACTGAAGCCACACTTTCTTTTCTTCTTAAAAGTGTCCTGGTTCTTGTGTGGGTCCTCCTGACTGGTTCCTGGTCTGTTGTCATCTTCCTGGCGTCTGTACAGGCATCTGGGATCCATTTTGGCTCTCCTCTGCTGAAATGGCTGTGTTCGCTGGGAATTTTGACGCTATTGCGTCAAAAAACGCCGCATATCCGGTGTGCGGGGTTGTAAATCGACCCACAGTCATTTCCGCTGCGTTAACGTCGTTTTGCTTTACGACTTGACGCTGAGGTGCGCGTAAAAAAAAAAATGACTTACACCTGAATTGTGGAGTGCTAAGGCCAGAAAAAAATTCCAACAGCAAAAATAGGAAGGGTGAAAGCAAAAGGTTTGGGGAAAATAAATCTAATGCTTGCAGGTCTATCACTGACTAATTAGTGACCTCTGGTAACTGCCTTATGCTGCTGTGCTATTCTTTTGCTGAGTAACACAGTAACACAGTATAAAACAAAACATTATAAGAAACATGTTGCCCTATAACATTGTTGGAAAAAAACCTATAAGCTCAGCAGCCATGTGCTGAGTCCCCATATAGGATGATAAAAATGCAATACAAAAATCTGGAAAATAAAGAACAAAAATAAAGTTCTGTGAGGCCTGGCCTCCTTGCAAAGAATGACAAGTTGAAAAGCAGAGTAATGTGGTCAGAGCCTTTGTGAGCTCTACCCAGAGACACATAAAAGCATAGAAAGCAAAGGAATTAACAAATAAGATGTGCATTAACAAATACCATGGGAAACAGACATTACAACAGCCATTACAGCACAGCTGTTTCCCCTTCTAGCCTTTACCACCCATGCATTACAATGCATGTGTCATTACCACAAATAGCCTTTACCATGCATACCTTTACAACAAATTATCTTGTAATGGTATGCATAGTAAGGCCTTGGCGTGGTAATGATGGTGAAGGCTAATTGCGTCTTTAGAGGAAATGGAAAGATCATTCCGTTTCATCAGAATGAGCTGCACTGTGCCATAGGAGTGAGGTAAGGTGGATTAGGCCTGGGGGTTGGGGGATACTGTTTTAGGGAGGGGGCAGGGGTGGGGAGATTATGTTTTATGGCAACAAGATGGTTTTTTGGGTTTAGGGCAAGCAGGATTGGGTGGATTGGGCCTTTAAGTGGGGGGATACTGTTTTAAAGAGGGAGCGGGGTTAGGTTTTAGGGTGGGGTGGTTTTCAGGCTTAGTGCAGAGAGGATTGGGCCTGGGGTGGAAGGGTACTGTTTTAGGGAGTGGGCAGGGGTGGGGGGATTAGGTTTTAGGTTGGGGGAGCTGGTTTTCTGGCTCAGGTAGGGAGGGATTGGGCCTGGGGCGGTTTTAAGCCCCTCGCTAAATCAGTGCACCCACCCCAGACCCAATCCCCCACTCTAAACTCGAAACCACCCCACCCTAAAACCAACCCCCGCCCCCTCCCTAAAACAGTAACCCCCACCCCCAGGTCCAATCCTCCCTCAGCCCAAAAACCTTCCCTGCCCCAAAACCTAACCCCTGCACCCTCCCTAAAACAGTACCCCCCGCCCTGAGCTCTAAAAATGTCTCCCTGCCATAAAACTAAACCCCAAACCTGCACACCTTCCATAAAGCAGTACCTCCCACCCCCAGGTCCAAACCTCCCTGCCCTAACCCCAAAAACCGGCTTCCCCGCCCTAAAACTTAACACCTTTGCCTCCTCCCTAAAACAGTATTACTCCACCCACATGCCCAATCCCGCTGCTCTAAGCCTGAAAACTGCCCCCCTGCCCTAAAACCTACCCGCCCCTTCCTTAAAACCGCCCCAGGCCCAATCCCTACAGAAGTGCTAAGCAGGGCCTGGCCTAGCTGACCAGGCCCGACCTTGTTTAGTGCTTCCAAGATCGGGTACATTCAGGACTCCACGGGTCATGGAACTCCTCCTCTGTGGAATTCCACTGAGTCTTTTTTTTAAGTCTGTGGAATTCACCTGAGTCAGACTCTGCTAACTCCACCCAGGCTTTTTTAAAACACATGGGACCATATTTATACTTTTTGACGCTAAACTGCGCTAACGCAGTTTAGCGTCAAAAAATTTAGCGCCGTCTAACGCCATTCTGAAGCGCCATGCGGGCGCCGTATTTATGGAATGGCGTTAGCCGGCGCTAGCAGACCGGCGCTGCCTGGTGTGCGTGGAAAAAAACCACGTAGACCAGGCAGCGCCGGCGTAGGGGGAAAATGGCGTTAGGGCGTCTTAAAATGGGGCAAGTCAGGTTGAGGCAAAAAAATCGCCTCAACCCGATTTGCGCCATTATTTTCGACGCCCAGACGCCATTTAAATGACTCCTGTCTTAGTAAAGACAGGAGTCATGCCCCCTTGCCCAATGGCCATGCCCAGGGGACTTATGTCCCCTGGGCATGGTCATTGGGCATAGTGGCATGTAGGGGGGCACAAATAAGGCCCCCCTATGCCACCCAAAAAAAATTAAAAAATATAAAAAAATATACTTACCTGAACTTACCTGAATGTCCCTGGGGTGGGTCCCTCCATCCTTGGGTGTCCTCCTGGGGTGGGCAGGGGTGGCAGGGGGGGTCCCTGGGGGCAGGGGAGGGCACCTGTGGGCTCATTTTGAGCCCACAGGCCCCTTAACGCCTACCCTGACCCAGGCGTTAAATAGTGGCGCAAATGCAGGGTTTTTTGACCCGCCACCTCCCGGGCGTGATTTTTGCCCGGGAGTATAAATACGACGCATTTGCGTCGCCGTCATTTTTTTAGACGGGAACGCCTTCCTTGCATCTCATTAACGCAAGGAAGGCGTTCACGCAAAAAAATGACGCTATTTGCCCATACTTTGGCGCTAGACGCGTCTAACGCCAAAGTATAAATATGGCGTTAGTTTTGCGCCGAATTTGCGTCGAAAAAAATGACGCTAATTCGGCGCAAACGGAGTATAAATATGCCCCATGCTTTTAAACATAATTGTAAAGTTCTGCGTGGTAAAGTATAAGTGTAGTAATGGCATTCTTGTTGTAATGCACGCATGGTAACGAGGTGCATTATAACGGAATGCGTACTTCCAACATATAACCGATAATACTAGCTGTCCTTGTTGGCCTCTTATCATGTATAGTCGTATTGCAGTCTTGATGCTGTCACACCGTGAACTCTTGCGACAGTCATGTTACAGATTCATGCACTGCTAGCTCCCGTAACAGCTGCTGTAAATAGATGTCCCTGTGAAGTCAGAGAACACTGCAGTACCACATGCTGACTTAATGCTAACAGCTAGTACAAGTACTGAATAAATATACTTATTTAAAAAACGTTATGTGAGGAACGCAAATAATGCATTCTGCATTGACTGTTATTTTTTAGGAAGTAATACAAAGATTCAAGAATACTTTGTGATTTGTTTAAAACAAAACATGCAATACAAACAAACTACAACTCTAAAACAGTATTATGTAATGTGAGACAAATCAAAAAATGAGAGTGATATGGTGGGCATGAAGGGGGAAAATCTTTGCAAACCTAAAAACATATAAAGAACAGACAGGTATTGTAGAACGCAAAAACACAATCTGTTCCATCGAGTTACGAAGGGCCATCTAGCGATAGCTATTGCAACTGCATTCTTCAAAGTCACAGAGTAACTGCATCTGTCACCTCTAGTTACACCTCGTATTTCTGCACTCTTTTCCTGCTGACTGCAGTAACACAGCCAATTAATAGCGATCCATTAGAAGCTAGGAGAACATTGCGTTTTTGAGACTATTAAAAGATATCTCTCTGAAATAAGTATATTACTTACCAAATAGACCAGTAATAGGCTCAACTACTGCCTTGTTAATATTTGAACCAAAAGGTTATTAGGTGAAGTGCTCATTAAAATGTTAATGCATGCACTCAGATTTTTAAAGTCAGCCTAAACCCTGCAACCAAACGCAAAAAGCTCTGTACAGGTGGGTAGTTGTCTGCGGACATCAAGTCCAGAGCGTGGCCAAAAATCACAGCCCATCCCCATGCGTAACTGCACATGGCTGAAGGGGATGCATAATTATTTTAATGTATGCAAAAATTAGGTGCAGTGCCTAAGCAAAGGCCAGATCGTCCACCCTGAGTTTGCTGTCCTGTGGCAAATATCATGCACAGCTGGGTTTGTTGGAAAAGTGGCTGGGCACATTTTGCCTACTGCCTATGTTGCATGCCTGAAGGATAGGTGCAGTAGGTTCAGCAAACAGTGAAATTAAGAATAGAGCCTTATTGAAGGTAAAGTCCTGCACCCACATTACACTGCTCACAGTTGAATGCCATGTACAGATGGTTTGGTGGGTGTATGGGCTTCAATCTAACCGACAACAGGCACACCAAAAGTTATGCAGTTTGGGTTCCTTCTAAATGGATACAGGCCTCCACACCAGCACACAAACTATACCAAGTAACTAGACTCGTGCTGTGCAGACTAAGTGCTAGGGGATAAAAGGCTGAGTGTACATGCTAAGGAGTTGTGTTGAAACACGTCTCGATGTATCTGGTTAATGATCATACACAGAAATTCTTTACATTAAATAGAGTGCAGAAATATTACAAACCCCCCAAAAAACATTGAAAAGTGTTGTTAAAGAGGGAGTTATTATTAAATACTTAAAAGACAAATAGAGACATAGGCGGTCATTCTGACTTTGGCGGGCGGCCTCCCGCCGTCAGAATACCGCTGCGCGGTCAGAAGACCGCCGCGGTAATTCTGAGTTTCCCGCTGGGCTGGCGGGCGACCGCCAGAAGGCCGCCCGCCAGCCCAGTGGGAAACCCCCTTCCATGAGGATGCCGGCTCCGAATGGAGCCGGCGGAGTGGAAGGGGTGCGACGGGTGCAGTTGCACCCGTCGCGATTTTCAGTGTCTGCTTGTCAGACACTGAAAATCTTGGTGGGGCCCTGTTGGGGGGCCCCATGACACCCGTTACCACCAGCCAGGTTCTGGCGGTCAAAACCGCCAGAACCAGGCTGGCGGTAAGGGGGTCGGAATCCCCATGGCGGCGCTACCTGCAGCGCCGCCATGAAGGATTCCCTTGGGCAGCGGGAAACCGGCGGGACACCGCCGGTTTCCCGTTTCTGACCGCAGCTGTACCGCCGCGGTCAGAATGCCCATGGATGCACCGCCAGCCTGTTGGCGGTGCATCCGCGGTCCCCGGCCCTGGCGGTAGTCAACCGCCAGGGTCAGAATGACCCCCATATTTACTAAACGTTCAAGCAACACAGGGCTGCAAGCAAAGTGTTGCGCTGCCCTGCATGAATGGGCAAGAGCTGAACAGCCCCACATCTAGTACAATATGATTGATGCTTTTCAGCTCTCTACCTGCACTGGCACACTTTAGGCTGTAAACTCCAACACAGACACTTTTGGACAATGGTGCAAGGATGTCTGCATTATGGAGAAGATTATTTTCATGCAGAAAAGGATACCTAAGAGGCAATTTACTCATTCTATGTGTGCTGCACTATATGTCACGCATAATGAAAGAAAGTAAAAATATTTCTCCTTGTTACACCATGTTCGGGATGAAGTACTATTTTGGCTCAATTCGTGGTTTCCTGGTTCCATTAAATGTGGGGTTCCATCAAATTCCATGGGTGGATGCATGTTAATGTTCATGCTCAACCCATGGAATGCCTACAAATAGGAAATGTAATGCAACGCATTGTCAGCCACTTCATTGCCTTACATTTCTTTACAAAGTCACACAACGCAATGGAAATTGCCCCTGCGTAGCTTTGTAAATCTGACTGAGTCTTTTGCATTGCCTTGTGATGCATTCCCCGCTTTACTAGCTTTAGTAAATCTAAGAATGCCAACTCCCATGCTCCATCCATGGAACGCCTTCATAGAGCAATGTAACATATAGCACTGCCTTGCATTACTTTGTATTTAATAAATGGATAAAAGGATGTAGGCACTCATTATGAGTTTGGCGGGAAACCCAGCCGACCGCCATGCTGGTGCCCACCAAAAGACCACCAGTGTCGGCAGAATGCAGTCTGCCGTGTTATCAGAACAAAAAAAACAAACCGCCAAAAATATGCCAACCATCACCCACCGCCAGGACCAAGGTGGGACTCATCAATCCATCACTGCCACACCAACAAAAATCCACCCACAAACTTATGACCCATAAATGAGCCCCATTGTCTTTCAATGGGGGTATTCCATTGGCGATACGGACTGCTGTGGTCAGTAATGGCACCCACCAACAACAACTGCATGCATTGTGTTATTCAAAAGCCCCACACCTGAGACACACATGACACACACCCACACACACTACTATAAAACACACATCCCACAATCCTTTGCAACACCAATTGCATGATAGCTATTGCCACAAACACTACTCACACCCTCTTCAAACCTATTACACAAGTCACACACACAAAACAACATGCATAACACACCTCCACACACCCACAATCATGACCCACACATACACACACACTACACCACCCCCACCAACTCACCCTCAGAACACCATACAAATCACACACCCTGGCACTTCCTAAGCACCCCCGTTTCACTCCCAGTGAGCTAAGGACCATGGTGGACGAAATACTCAAGGTCGAACCACAGCAGTTTAGGGCACTGGTACAGCAGACATCCATCACCAGGAAGATGGGGCTATGCCAGTGAACGCAGTGGAAAAACATCCGCGGACAAGGGACGACATCAGGTAGTGGTGAAACGACCTGCTGAGGAAGACACGTTCCATGGCATCACAACATCAAATTGCAGTACAGAAGACTGGAGGTGGCCCCTCCAACCTGCGAATACATTGACTGGAAGCAGAAGGTCTAGGCTATCCTGCACCCGGAGGGCCTCACTGAACTCACTGGAGGACTGGGCTCAAGTAAGTCATATAAAATCCCCTTCCATGTATCCCACCTGTAATGCATGTCTCACCTTACCCCTCTCACTACCACCAAGCACCCTACCCCATACACAGTCAAAATACCCAATACAACCGCAAGTGACTGGGAATGGAAGCACACATAACAGGTGGCTAGTGCTGCAAGGATATGGCAATGACAGCTTAGGGGGCAGAAGACAGGAGAAAAACATGGCAATGGCAACAACTACAAAACAAACACATATACTACAACTAAAATACTCAGGGACAGTACTGTCAATGCCACATCCCCTCCAGCACTGACACTGCACTATCACCCACTAGCCACCAGACACAACACATTGCAGGAAACCAAATTCTCATTCATGAGACACACAGGTACCATAGTCCATGCCACCCGGCCGGAGATGGCAAGATGTGCAAGATCCCCACCAGAAGAAGAATGCCCCAGTGAGTAAAGTTCAGCTGGATTTCTGGACCAAGAGAAATACCATGGCCCATGCCACAGCCCTGGGCAGTCAGCCTCCAGACGCCCCACCCAGGACACCACTGACATCCCCACCACTCAGCCACCACAACAGCCATGGCCTAACATCCCCACAACAGTGTCTGCAGGCCCCAAACAGTCTTCCCACCTGTACAGGGACTGGAGTCACCACCCACCACCAGGCTGGACGATGAAGGCCCCAGTCCAAGTGGGACTGGGTGACCTGTGGCGGGGACACAGGCACAGGGGGTTAAGCCCAGTAGGAGGGTGTCAGTGGCCCAAGGGGGTGGGCAAAGGAGGGACACAGCTGCCCATGAGGCCATATGTGAGGTCTTGGGGGCATACCATAATTCCCGGGACAAGATGGGCCAGATCCTGGCCAAGTTGCAGGACAATCAGAGGCTGCAGGTGGCACACCACCAGGAGGCCATGGAGCAATGAAAACAACTCAATGCTACCATGGCCTCCATTGCTGCACCCACCAGCAGGCCCCTTGTACTAGCCAGGACTTAGCCCAGCCATCAACAACTGCAGAAGCTAGTGGAATCATGGCCCTGCCAGAGGACTCACAGGGCACCGGCACCTCTTCTCCTGTAGCCCAGGAAGTCCCTCGCAAACATGGCCAGAGAGCCATACATCCCAGTGACTCTGTAGCCAAGACCAAGCCCACCGCCAAGAACTGACTCTGCCCTGAACTGTCTCCCTTGTGTGCCACTGAGCCAGCTTGTTGACTATCCACTGCCATTTGCCAATTTCACATTGGCCCCATGAATTCTGCACCTGTGCTACCAACAGCTGCAGAAATGAAACTGAGTATTCCGTTCACCATGTGCCAAATCCCTTCCACATTCCCATCCATTTTGTTATGCACAAAATCAATAAACATTACAGGATCACAAAAAATGTTAATATTTCAAAACAATGTATCAAATTTCAATGTATCCTACATCATCAAACATGAACCTAAGTACACACATCTTGCAAGAACATATTGTACAGAGAGGTGGGTGCTAAGTAAGTGACACTGCACACTCCAGGAGTGTTAGATAGATCCCTTCATCCTCCATGATGTAGCCCTATGTCAGGTGTAGGACATCATAGCTGAATCTGTCTGCAAGAGAAATGTAACACATTTCAACTGCACTGTACTAATACAACAGAAGCCACATTTGCTGCCAGACCTACACACACACTCCATTTCAGCATAGGAATCTAGGTTAAAGTTAACACCTATAATCAATGTGGGATATGCACTACTCAGACATGGTGCAAATACACATTTTCACACATATGAATGTAGAGTGGCAGATGGAAACTAAACATAGCATCATCCACTGTAGTGTATAGGTATGCCAACCTGTCAGTACAACTGTCAGCCCTTGCCTCACCACAAGTGTCACATCCATAACAAATATCCAGATGAGCTCCAGACAACAGCCCTGTCAGAGGTATGTGGAGAACAAAAACATCACTGTGTCATGCAGGTAATGATGATGTGTAAACCTACTGTGACCACTCTGTTCAATACTCAGCAGATGGTCAAAAGTGGATCCCCAAACATCCACACATAAACATATTCCTGTCCACACTGTACTGTGGAGGTACAGTCTCCATCTACCACTGCCATCCGGCCCAGTCTAGCTAATACCACAGTGCTATGTGTCCCTAAGAGTCATTGGAAGTAGAGCTGTATTAGCAGGGTCCTGGAGTCAACTTCTTTATCCTCTTCTTCTCCATCATTGTCATCCATTGCCTGAGATCCTATGGGTGGGACTGCAGCATCCTTCTCTTCCAGTAGTGGAAAATGTTTCCTCAGAGCCAAATTATGGAGCATGCAGCAGGCCACTACAATCTGACACACCTTGTCAGGGGCATAGCACAGTGATCCACAGGACATGTGCAGGCAGCGGAATCTGACCTTCAGGAGCCCAATGGTCTGCTCAATCACCATTCTTGTGCGACCATGGGCATCATTATACCAGTTTTCTGCATCTGTCCTGGGATTTCTCACAGGTGTCAGGAGACACTGCATGTTTGGATATCCCGAATCACCTAGGAAGAGGGGTAAAAGATAGTTCAAAATACACTTTACTGCGATGCAAACAATCTGACATCCCGGTATGACTGAAAATCTGTGTCATACACACCCACCTATTAGCCAGGCTCCCTCCCCCTGTAGTTGTGTTATCATGTGTGGATCAGCACTGTTCCTCAGTATGTAGACACCATAGACAGATCCAAGGACTTGTGCAACCACCTGTGAGATATACTGATCTGCAAGTCAGACCAACTGCACATTAATCGAGTGGTAGTTTTTGTGATTCCTGTACACCTGTTCATAGGCTCTGGTGGGTATTAGGAGTATGTGGGTGCCATCTATGGCACCAATCCCACAAGGTATTTTGGCAATGGCATAACAATTTGACTTGATAGTAGTGAAATCAGGGCTTTAGGGAAACTGTATACCTTTGCATAAGTTGTAAGAAGCCATGCAAGAAATGCATCAGAATGTTGCTGAACCTTGGCTGTGACACACTGGATGCCATGCCCACTGTCCCCTGAAATGACCCAGTCACAAAGAATGTAGAACTGATAGTACCTGCAATGTTGGAGGGATAGCATGAGGGTTTCTGATTGCAGGCACTAGGTCAGGCTCCAATCAGGCACACAGCACACGGATTTTGTAACGGTTCGAGCAATAATTGAGGATGATGTGGTGCTCCTCCATGGTAGCCAGATCAACCAGTGGTCTGTAGACAGATGGTGCCCTCCCTCTCCACATGGGTCGATAGTTATGAGGAAAAAAGGTAGATACATGTTGAGTAGGACTAATAACTCTCCATTCATATTTCACATCCATTGCATGTGTATTCCACACACATTTCACACTATCAGATACGAAGCAGTATCAAACCCAGAATGGACAATGTGTTGTGATTGCTGTGGAAGGGACATTTAACATTGTAGGCATACTTGCACCCATAATATGGGTTTAGGCATTAGTTATGGCACCTCTAAGTCCCTGACAGTAGATGAAATTGTGCCATATACACTGCCCCTGTCCTGTTTTTGGTACATGTTCTGTTCATAAAGCTGGCAGCCTCCAGTCATACAGGTTGTAGAGAGTAGGAAGTGACGTCATACCGCTGGCATGTGTCGTCATGGCGGTAGGAGCTGTACACCACCGTGCAACTGTTCATTGGTTAACATTATTGTCTATGGGAAACAGGGGCCAATCATGATCACCACTGGCGATGACGGTGCACAACGCCGTGGTCTACACTGCCATTTTGGTTTGCCTATGCCACTTAACTACTGCAGTTCAAGACGAACACTACTCCACTGCATGTGCTGCTGTGTCCTGACTGTGGTCCTAGAAACAGCATGGGCTACCGGGGTACAGGCCCCTGGCTTCACATCGAAGGAGTTGGAGAAGCTGGTGGAGGGGATCATACCGCTGTACGCAAAGCTGAATGGATGACAAGAGGTCCAGGTGAGTTGTATTCATGCGTCCTAGGAATGTGTGCCAATGCATTGGATGCTTGTGTGCGTGAATGTAGAATGTGGGCATGGATAGTTGCAGTGTGCCAGGGCATATGTGTGTTGGCTCATGGATGACAGTCATTTTGCATGGTAAATTAGCAGATGCTGTTGTATTCTATGTGTTAATGGTGCATCTCCTCTCACAGCTACATTCAAATCTGTGTGTTACATTCAGGTTAGCGCCCATCAGAAGAAGGGATTCTGGTGAGCCAAGAAGTGCAGACTCTGAGGTTTTACAGCCGGTAGAGCATCCACTGCAGGAAGCAGTGGGAGAACCTAAAACAGTGGGCCCGGAAGACCACAGAGACCCAGCTGGGGACAGCCTCCCAAAGAGGAAGGGGTCCCTGTCGGACACTGACCACCCTAATGGCCTGCATTCTGGCGGTGGCCAATCCGGAGTTGGATTGGTGCTTGAAGGCAGCACAGCAGCCACAAGGAGGTGAGTACCAGCATTGTTCAGATTGCTTTTTGTAATGTATAGGTTCAAAAGGGTGAGTGGCAAGTAATGGCTGGGTTGTACACAGGTGTGTCCATACAGGTGTCCCCCTCTCCGTCAGTGGAATTGTGAAGTATTCTTGGAAGGGGTGCGAACTTGCCCTGAAACAGGTCCCATGGGTGGGCTAGCAGATCTGATGTATGTCCTCTGAGACTAGTCACATTGTGGTGGAACAGCATCCCTCTCTATTGGGCCAACTCATTCTATTTTGAGATGTAGGGAATGGATGGTGATGTAGTTGGCCAGTAAAGTCTAGGTAGGTCAGTGTAGTGTGGGAGCTAGATCAACAATCAGAGGTACCAACCTTGATGTAGTGGGTGATGTTGAGGGATAGTGTCTGGGATGGGTGGGAGTGTATTTGTGCCAACATGTCATTTAATCAGGTATTGACAGCCTACTTTCTTTTTTTTAACCCCCGTGCTCTTGTGTACCTGTGTGCATTAGCATCAGCTGGAGAAGGAGCAGAGGCACTGGCAAATGGGGAAGCTGCTGTTCACGGGACCCAGGAGGCTGATACCACCAACAGAGTCAATATCCGTTAGCCTAAAAGGGTGTCTAGGTCCCAGTTCACCATCAACATGGACTATCATTGTCTCTTAGCACTTTTTCATGCTGTTTTCACTTAAAATTTTGAAAACTCCTATATGTAGTTCACCTTTCTGGAATTTTGTTTTTTGTTTTTTGTGACATCTTGTTTATTTTAATTTACTCTAATTTTTAATTTGGTTATTCATTTGGATTTTTTATTGTTTGTTAATTTGACTTTATTACATTTTTTTTATTGTAAAATTACGTTATGCTTTGCCCATAGCTACCATGGAATTGAGCTGAGGTAAATTTTGTGACTTTCTTCGTTGGATAGTGTTGTTATTCCTCAAGTTGCTCAACTGTCCATCCCAAATATATATAGGTGTATCTTGGATGCCAGCCCCTGGATGGCATTCACTATGGTTGACAGCACGACAGAGATGGATCTCAGGAGGTCACTAGCCTCCTCAGTGAGGGCAGCAGGGCTGACTGAGGCAGGGCCTGAGGTGCCTGCAGCGAGGGAGATGCCCACCCTCCTGGGTGAACAGGCACAGGCAACTAGGTGGGGAACTACTGGTAGGGCAGTGCTGTACGGGGGTGGCAGAAGATGTTGTAGCCGGGGTGGTCCCAGAGAGGTCCGCCACCACCAGGGAGCTTCCATTCCAGGAGTTAGATGTTGTAGCTCCTGTCTCCCCCATGGTGCTCCCTCGCCCTCCAAACCACTAGTCCCCTCGGCGTCAATGGACTCTGCCTCCTGGGTCCCGTGGGCTGCAGCTCCCCAACTCACCGGTGTCCATACTCATTCGCCAGATGATGTTAATGCACACAAGCACAGGAGGAGAAAAGGAGAGAGGGTGGGAAAGAAAGAAAGGGAGTACAGGGTCAATTACAGCAACAACAGCACATATGGCATACACATCATAAACAGTCAGTCACTGGGACTAACACAGTGCAGTATGATCCACAATGCCAAACCATTACCTGGGAACAACAGCGAAAATGAACCCAAACACCACCATCTGCACACCTACTAGGACTCACTAAGCCATGTCTGCCATGGTATGCCAGCTACTTGCCATTACTAAATATACATACCACCCTAAGTTGCTAAGCAGGACTCCACAAGATTAGCTATACCGGCATATTGGGGCATCCACTGATGTGCCACGATTCCCTGAGGAGTCTATCTTACCATGAGCTCGGTTGTCACAATCATCTCTGTCAGAGATGGGGTGCTGCTAGTTACCCAGAAACCCCGGATTAGGCTGACAGGTGTCACCTGGTGTGGAATTGTACTTAGTACCCACAACCAAGGAGATCCTACTGCCAAAGATCCAGTAGCCTCATTACCCTAATGAGAACCACATTACGTGACAGTATAGAATAAGAATAAGAACGTCTAAAGAGAATGAGTTGTGCCAGGCAATGTGGCAAGAACTACAAAGAAGTTGTTGGGCTCTTGCACATCGCAATTCAGATCAGGCAATAAATGATTTGGGTGTGCATGGTATTTAGGAAGGTGTCCCATCTATAGAGTGTTTTAAGAGTGGAGTAAATAGCAATATGAAGAACTCTTATCAAAAAGATCCCTTGCATGGGGAGTCCTGAATGATTATGAGACTCTCTGATATCAACCATATTTTGAGAAAGGATGGTCTTTAGTTTTGAAACTAGCCTTCTTGCATTTCCGATTTGGGAAGCTGCCAGGTGAAAAAAATAGTAATTTATGGGAAAAGGACACATTGCCAGGGTGTTGTAGGCTATGTAAAAATGGAAAGAGGAACCTTATTAATTTTTTGTGTATTTGTCCAGCTCTGGTGCAGGAAAGAAGACTTTTGTTAAAATCTCTTTTAAATCAATGTGGCATACAGACGTAGACAACTAGTAATAGCATTTCCTAAACCAACAGAGCCAATACTGAATTCCTGTATGATGAAACTACTAAAAGTCACAGGGAAGAAGCTAGTTCTTCATGATGTTAGCCATGGTATATACGTAAAATTGAGAAAACCTTTTTTGTAGCTGGCCCAGACTAAAATTGTAACATCTAGCATGTGAATGATTTGTTCTGTCAGATTTGCATGTACATTAATTCTGTCTTAGATTTCACAATTGCACTCTGCACAAACGTTAATTGCTGGTTAAAGGGTTTAATTCTGTAATCAATGCAGCGCTTGGTGTTACAGTCAAGCAGAAATTGCTTGACTTAAACCAGTAGACTCAATATTGAATTTCCACATGGTAAACCGATGAATAGTCGTAGGGAGTTAGACAGTCCCTCATGATGTTAGTAATGTGGTATACCTCTGCATGTAGTTGGTGCAGTCTACAATAATGTCTTATAGCATGTGAATGAATTGTTTTGTTGGATTTCAATATTAAGTACATTTGTTTCAGCTTTGCACAATCGCATCTTGCATAAATGCTAATTGCTGGAGATAGAGGGTTTTACTTTTTGATCTGTATTACAAAATACTTTTCTTAGAAAAGCAGGTGTTTGGGATTTGGGTGGTACCCTGTAGTAGAATTTTAGAAAGGATCAGAGTTATTTGTACAGCATTTTTACTTTTGTTTCCAATAGTGCATTTTGTAGTGTTTTTTTGATAAATGGAATTTTATTTTTTTGTTTTGATACATGTTTTTGTAATAGTTTTAATTAACTATATAATAAAATAATAGAGTATAATACAGTACATCACAGCCATTATTGTACATGCCTTGAAAAAGCCCCATGCTTTTGAGCCAGGAAAGTGTGAAGCACGTGTTGGCTGTCTTTTTTTAAACATTGGAGTCCAAATTGTGAATCCTTGAGGGCTTTCCACAGTTGCAATGGATTAGCAACAGGCTTTTGCACCAATTCTGAACATTGGACTCATTGTGTTAATTCAGGATTACCGTAGCACATCAGCTCTGCCCTTCCATTCTTAGTGAACTTTGACTGAATGGGTTAGGGGGATCCCATTCTCAGGGACACCTGAGCATCTGATTTTACCTATTAATCAAGGGTTGGCAACATCTAGGACTTTTAACCTTGTTCCTCAGTGACACTGTCCTGGACTCCTGCTTTGCTGTGCTGACATGCTGCCATCTTGCCTGGGTGAGAAGGACATGACTTGATCTTTTGAACCCACAACCCAGAGTGCCTCCAAGGGCTAGTTGGCTGGCCTCCTGATCTGAGCCCTCAGGGACAGAACAGGCTTCCAACCTCTTGAACCTGGATTCTGCTATTTGTTAGCCTATCTTGCCAAGTGGTGTCACCCCAGCCCTGGACCCGTGGCAGTGGGCCTAAGGTGCTTTTCAGCCAAACTGACTCATCTTCTCTGCTGAGTGGCACATCCCTGAGCAGAACTAATGCATCTCCTGAACTGAGCAGTGTATCCCCAAGCGGAGCAGATGCATCGCTGATGGTGCATGAATTGGACCCATTGCAAAGACCTACATCACGTACCACAGTTCTTGAAACTAACATATGATCCCCTTGTCCTGTTGAAACGATATTCACCAACAATGCAACAGGACCTTATACTGCCGCCTTGATGCATCTTGGAACCAACGCATCAATTTGGCTGGGTAGCGCATCTTCAACATGATTCAAGGTACTGCTCCAAAACCACGATTTAAGTTACTCTGGTCAATGGTTCTAACTAGGTTCCTGTAGCTGACCTGCGCTCCATCCTGGTCAGCATGAACTTGTGACTTTGTCCTGGTCCAGCTCAACCAGATATCCCCAGTAGCTCTTTATGCCTTTTGGTGCTATTTTTACCAAAAAATTTAAAATTCAAAATCTCTGGTTCAACTAAATGGATCGTTGTCATTTTGATATTGTTTTATTCATTAAAAACTACTCTATGTTTCTAACTCTGTTGTGGACTCTTTTGTGGTGTGTTTGCACTGTGTTTCTATTTGAATTGTTGCACAAGTACTTTACACATTGCCTCTGGGAAGCCTGATGCTTTGTGCCAAGCTACCAGAGGGTAGAGCACAGGTTAATTTGGGATTTGGTTGTGTTTTATCCTAACAAGGGTTATGGTTGCTGCTTGACCAGGACTCATAACCTAGTTAACAAACAACCCAATGTCTTACATATATAATGCAATCTGTAACCTAATAACTGATTCGCATAAATGTCATATTAATAATCTGGATTGTCACTGCTCTCATTTCACAGCAGTGACAAAGGAAATGTATTCTTCACTTCTGTGATGACACCAAGAAAAGTGTTCACATTGTTTGCATTTCCCTCACCTTATCTAGGATACCCAGCACCCAAGAGATATGGGCTAAACAATGCTCCTCCTTTGTCCATTCTTGGGCCCATCTAAGGTGAAGAAATACAGATACTGTTATTCTCCTGCCAGCTTACATCTTCACTCTTAGATGCAGGCCTGGCAAGGCTGTACTGACAGGGCACTTTTCTCCATGCTGATGAGTATGTCTCACAGAGCTGCTTCTCAATGCGGAGCAGACTCTCCTCTCAAGAGCAGGAAATAAGTAGGAAGCAAAGAGGTAAATAATGACATGATGAGTGTGGCCGGATATCTGGTAACTCTTTAACATTGTTTAAAATTTGGCCAGGTGGGAGCACTGCTGAGAGTGATTGGAGGGGACAGATAATCAGTGGGTGGGATTGCTACCCGGCTAATTTTCACTGGCATGAATCACCTAAAGGCCATATCAAAATGAATCCAAGATATTTTATATAAAGTTTTAATAAAGTATCCTGTCTGGGCCTTTGCACAATCTTAAAATGTGAACAAATAGGCAGCACTTTGCTGTGGAAAAAGTAGCAACCCTATAGTGGGTAAATGGAGTATGTGACAGAAAGAACATCAGACATAATTTTCTTTTTGTTGTAATACCAGGTAAATAGGTTGAGGTCAGGTTGTTCATGGCTTCCTATGAGTTTTATAATAAAGATCCTATTAATTGTACCTCAGTGGTACCAGGCTTTGGTGTCAAACTCTAGGATTACTGTTCCCCTGAATTTTGAAAGATAAATGGCTTAGGTTATGAGAAGTGAAAAAGTGGGTTGAATTTGAGAGTACTGCAAGAGTAACAACTATCAGGGAAAAATTACTGAGTATTGAAGCAGCAACATCAAATACAAATTCTGTACTGGGGCAAGGTTAACATGGAAGGAAAATGAAAAAGAAGTCATAATTGGTTTCAATAGCCATTGTCTGTTATTATAGGAAGCTATTTGCCAGGGACTTTGTGATGCCCCCATTCATATTAAAAAAACATGCCATTGAAAATTGGCCTTCTCTAGGTCAATTTACATAATACTGAACACTATGGCCCTCATTACAACCCTGGCGGTTGGTGTTAAAGCGGCGGCAATACGGCCAACAGGCTGGCGGAAAAAAATTAAATCACGACCATGGAGGAAACCGCCAACATAGACAGCCACTTTAACATTCCGACCGCCACGGCGTTAGAAACAAACACCGCGTCGGTCACGGCCAACAGACAGGCGGAGGACAAAGTACACTGTATCACAACAGGCCTATCCACCACCTTTTCCGGGGCGGAACCAACGCTATCAAAAGCACGGCAGAAACAGTACACAGAAAGGAAACCACTCACCTATCGACACCCAATGAGGAACCAGGACGCCATGGAGCCCAAACTGCACGTACTGCCTATGCTGGTCTTCCTCCTGCTCTATCAGGAGCAGGACAGACACCGTCGACGACCACGGTGAGTACTGCACCTACAACACAGGGGAGGGGAAAGAGAGTGACACACACATGCAAAACGCAATACCCACCCCCACCCTCTCCCACAACAACATACACACAAATAACCGCAGCAACATTACATATACACCCCCCACCCCCTGGAAGAACGCAAGGACAAAATGAAAAGATTGTAACAATTGTAATCATGAAAAATCAGATAGTGAAAGTTCAAAATTCAGTAAATGCAAAAATGTACACCAACTACACAAGTCCGGATAGTGTACCAATCATTGTCCGTGGACCAGTGGTCCCAAAATGCATCAGCAAAGCACACACAAGATACCTGACTTGAAACGGTGAGAACACTGCAGGGGCGTCAGATCAAAAATAAACAGGCACCTCAGGGGGAAGGGAAGAGGGGACACCTCAGCCGGATGAACGTACGACGCCATTGCTTCACGAGGGGGCTCCATGCCCATTGCTGTATCCTGGGGAGTGCAAAGCCACAGTCTCTCAAGTCTCTTCAGTGGGTGGTTTCCCCACTGCTTTATTCTGGGGAGTGCAAAGCCACAGTCTCTCAAGTCTCTTCAGTGGGTGGTTTGCCCACTGCTTTATCCTGAGGAGTGCAAAGCCACAGTCTCTCAAGTGGATAACAGTTTCCACTGGTTCTGGAGGGGGCATGGTGCCCAGAGTGCTTCATCCTGCCAAGGACTGAGGTAGTGAATCTGATTCTCCACTGGTTCTGGAGGGCGTCGGGTGCCCAGAGTGCTCCATCCTGCCAAGGACTGAGGTGGTGAATGTCATTCTCCACTGGTTCTGGAGAGGGCATGGTGCCATGGTGCCCAGAGTGCTTCATCCTGCCAAGGACTGAGGTAGTGGATGTCATTCTCCACTGGTTCTGGAGGGGGCATGGTGCCCAGAGTGCTTCATCCTGCCAAGGACTGAGGTAGTGGATGTCATTCTCAACTGGTTCTGGATGGGGCATGGTGCCCAGAGTGCTCCGCATGCAGTGTGGCCGGTCCCATTCCCTCACCTGGGTGTGTGTGCCATGAGATTGCCTAGGAACAGGTAGCATGATACGCCATGGAGGCAGAGACATACCCCACACTGCTGTGGCTTTGCCTTCCACCTGCAGGTGCAAACAGTGATGGAAGTCATGCCTCATGGAAGCTGGGCAGGGTCCAGAAAGTCTCCTCCAGCCTCGGACGACTGACCTCTGGCGATGGTAGCCATGTCAGCGGTGGTGCCACTGTCCGAGCACGTCGCGGAGCTTGTGGCCGTGCTTGCAGCATTGTCTGTGGTGGCGTTGTTGGCGGTGGTGCATGGATCGGCACCTGTTGAGGGACACAGCAGTACGTCTCCTGCAGCCTCAGACGGCTGCCCACTGGGGAAGATGCTGGGGACTGTCTCTAAGGCTGCAGACGTGCCGGTGGCAGTGCAGGTGGCTGTTCAGGTGGAGGTGCAGGTGGCGCTGCAGGTGGCTGTGCTGGTGGCGGGGCAGCTTGTGGTGTTCACCGCCGTACAGGTTGGTGTAGTCGTGGACAGGAGGGGTGACACTAGTCCCTCAGTCGGTGCCACCGTGCCCTGTCCTGACCTTCTCTTCTGCTTTTGTCCCTTCCCCACCTTTGATAGTGCTGCAGGTGTCTTGCCACTATCCCATTATGTTTTGGCGGAGCCATTGGTGGCTGGTAGGTGCAGCTTTTCCCTCTGGGATGTGGGCACATTCTTCACCTTGGCAGGTGGCGGAATGTCCTTGCCCTCGCTACGTAGCACACTGGCAGCCCTGATTGGTGGCGCACTCGATGACCCCGTAGTTGCTGGCACCACTGTGCCTGGGGATTTGGTGGCTGAGGGGCTGGGCTGGGACCTGGAAGCCTGGACCAAGGGGACGGAAGGGGGGAGGTGAAGGGGAGACGTCAAGGTTTGCCAGGAAAAGTTTTTTAGACACACTGGGACGGGAAGATGGAGTGGGTTTGGGAGTGGGGGAAGAGGTGGTGGTTGTAGGAGGTGCCCGATTGCTGAATTTGGGTGAAGGTGCATGGGCCACAGGCCTTTGTGAGGTGGATGGCTGTTGGATGGGTGTGTTCCTGCATTTGTGTACTTTGGGAGGAGGGCTCACAGACACACTGGGAGAGGACACTGGGGATGTGTGCACAGTAGTGGGGGTGGTGATTGCACGTGAGCAGTGTGTGGTGATAGGCGTGCTGGTGATGGAGGTAGTGGATGAAGATGTAGTGCATGCAGGTGTGAGTGGAGACAAGACAGGGAGGGAGGAGGAGGACGTGGAGGAGGAGGACACAGTGGAGGCAGTGGATGTTGGTGTGTCTGTATGGGGATGGTGCTTGTGTGAGTACCTGTGGGATGTGTGGTGCTTATGTTTTCCATGTGCACTCTTGTGTGTTGATGAGTGTGCATGCTGGTCTGATGGTGTGCTTGGGATAGGCTGAGGTACAGGGGATTGGGTTGGGGTGGAGGAAGTTGTAAGGGGGAAGCTGGACACAGGGACAATGGCTGCCATCAGTGCTGAGGCCAGAGCCTGAAATGCTCTCTGTTGGGCCGCCTGACCAGAATGAATGCCCTCCAGGTATACATTTGTTTGTTGCAAATGCCTCTCAACACCCTGGATGGCATTCAAAATGATAGATTGCCCAACAGTGAGGGATCTCAGGAGGTGAATAGCCTCCTCACTGAGGGCAGCAGGGCTGACTGGGGCAGGGCCTGAGGTGCCTGGGGCGAAGGAGATGCCCACCCTCCTGGGTGAGCGGGCACGGGACACACGCTGAGGGGCTGCTGGCAGGGCGGTACTGGTAGGGGGGTGGCGGCTGTACCTGTTGATGCGGTGGGCACAGAGGTGCCCGCCACCGCAAGTGAGCTCCCATCAGAGGAGGAGTCGCTGTCATTGGTGTATGCTCCTGTCCCCGTCGTGGAGCTCCCCTTACCCTCCGTCCCACTGGTGGCTTCAGAATCCATTGCTTCACCCTCTAGGGACAAGTGGGTTGCAGCTCCCTCCTGCTCTGGTGCTATTGCACACAAGACAGGGAGACAAAACAAAAAGGGGGGGGAGACAGAAGAAAAAGATGTTCAGTGCATGCAACACCACTACCGTTGGCGGACACAACACACAGGGAGCAGCCCTCAGCACTATGCCATTCACTAACAGTTCATAGCAAATTCACATGCCCATGGGGTACGAGGCCCAATTGCTGCACACCTGGAAGTCACAGGACCCTGACCAGGTGTAGATGGCTATTACCACTATTGGGGTTGGGGTGCCACAGAGCCTGCCTCACAAGGGATCTTGCCTAACAAGTTCATCCTGGCCTAGGGGAACCCACTGACCACCTCCCCCACCCAGACACCTCGTAATGCGCACTGGGTCAGCTGAATGAGAGTGTACTCACCCCCTTGTGGCTCCTGTGATGCCCTCAAGCGCCCATCCAACTCCGGATAGGCCACCTCCAGGATCCGATACATCAGGGGGGTCATGGTGCGACGAGCACCTCTTCCACGTTGGGAGGCCATCCCCAACTGGCCCTCCACCGTCTTCTTGCTCCAGCGGCACAGGTCCTCCCATCTTTTACGGCAGTGGGTGCTCCATCTGTAGTAGACCACCAGGGTCTGGACGTCCTTGGCGATGGCACGCACAAATATCCTTCTTCTGGTGGGCGCTGACCTACAGGAAAGGTACAGGAGGAAAGGAAATTACTCACCCGTCCGGACTGTCATACTCATTGCCCACCAGTTACCACCCATGCCCTGACGCACATTCACTCACCATCCGCACATGCAGGCCTCAGACCCCCATGTATCTTCCATCCACACCACTCAAAACAGGCATTGCCCATGCAGCATGCTCACAGTGTACTCACCTGTTTGTCTGGATGACCGTACAGTTGTGTGTACTGGGGGAGGACCTCATCCACTAGTTTCTCCAACTCCTCCGAAGTGAAGGCAAGGGCCCTTTCCCCAGACACTGTAGCCATCGTCGCTTCCAGACACAGGTCACAGCAGCACTTGCATTGTAGGTCCTCTCCTGTTGAAGGTCAGGTATCAAGTGAGTGAACAGATAGAAAATAGCGGTCACGTCCGCGGCGGTGCGTACATCGTCATTGGCTCCTGGGACCCATAGGGCCCAATGTTAACCAATGCAGAATTGCACCGCGGTCTTCGACCGCCCACCGCGACGGTGTACAATGCCAGCACAGTTACCTCATTTCCCCTTGTCCCACCTCACATGTCAGGCAGTCACCAGTTCAGGGCGCCACATGGGATGGATAAAAAATGCGTCACACCTATCTAGGCGGGAATACAGACAGCTACCGGCACATTGCGAATTACCAACTTTTCTTCAAATAACACATTGTGATACCTCATTGTTGGATGACTCTCTGCTCGCTGTTCTCCATAGGGCACATCTGCTGGGGCAGGTGATGACATGGTGGCATCCTCCGGTGTACAGACTCCTGGTGGACCTGTCGACAATGGAAGAGAGACACATCACAATCACATACAGACTTGATTGTGCAACAATCCTGGAACTGTGTGCCCAGTTGGAGCCAGACCTGATTTCAGCTATCCGCCATCCCAGAGGAATCCCCCCTCTAGTGCAGGTTCTGTCTGTGCTCCATTTCCTGGCCAGTGGGTCTTTTCAAACAACAGTTACGATGGCATCAGGGATATCCCAGCCAATGTTCCACTGACGTGTCGTCCAGAGTGTTATCTGCCCTGCTGAAACACATGCACAGCTACATCGTTTTCCCTCAGGTGGAGGATTTGCCCACAGTGAAAGTGACTTCTATGCCCTGGGACATATCCCCAACATCATTGGTGCCATTGATGGTACACATGTGGCATTTATACCCCCCGCAGGAATGAACAGGTGTACAGAAACAGGAAAAGCTGCCATTCGATGAATGTGAATATGGTGTGTTTGGCAGACCAGTACATCTCCCATGTGAATGCCAAGCATCCTGGCTCAGTGCATGACGCTTACATTTTGAGGAATAGCAGCATCCCTTATGTGATGGGGCAACTCCTGAGGCACCGTGTGTGGCTAACAGGTGTCTGGGTATGGGGTTGTCCCTAAGGGTTAGTGTCTGTCTAACAGTTGTCCCTCAACATTTGCAGGTGACTCTGGTTACCCCAACCTGTCATGGCTACTGACCACAGTGAGGAATCCTAGGACAAGAGCAGAGGAACGCAACAATGAGGCACATGGGTGAACTAGGAGGATTATAGAACGTACCTTCGGCCTCCTGAAGGCCAGATTCCGGTGCCTCCATCTGACAGGTGGATCCCTATACTACTCACTGAAGGTGTGTCAGATAATTGTGGCATGCTGTATTCTGCCCAACCTGGCTTTGCGACGCCAGGTGCCTTTTCTGCAGGAGGATGGGCAGATGGTGGTCTTGTGGCAGCTGTGGAGCCTGTGGACAGTGAAGAAGAAGAGGCAGAAGAAGAAGATGTCGACAACCCAAACAACATCATCATGCAATACTTCCAGTGAGACACAGGTAAGAAGATGTAACTGCTTCCCACATCTCATACTATTGTTTGAGCTAGCATGAGTCTGTCATTTTCACTCCGTGTATGGATCCTGACTTGTTACTTTGGCTTTCATTTCACAGATCTGGGTCCTACTTTGTGCCCTCTGCTATGTTTACTGTTGGCCTACAGCTGTGTTACATTGGTATGTGAACAAGTACATTGACATTGCTATATTCCAGAGATATTGCAATTACACATTTGTGAAAGCACAGACGGACTCCAGATTGTTTTGTAATTCAAGTGTGTTTATTTCTGTGCAAATAACTGGAGGGGGTTGTAAAATGGGCTGGGGTGATGGTGAAGGAATGTCCATGGCAGAGTCCAGTCTATTTGTTTCACAGGTGCATTGTCCAATGGGGCATAGGAAGTGGAGCAATGGCAGTTTAAGGTGGACAGGGTGACAAAGCGGGACAGAGGGGTGACATTCAGGGGAGTCTTATTTCCTGGCGGGGGTCTTGGCAATGTTCTCTGTCTGGTTCCTGGATCTCAGGGACCGTTTGCGGGGTGGTTCTCCATCTTCAGGTGGTGGGGTGCTGGTGACCTGTTGTTCCTGTGGCGGTGCCTCCTGTTCACTAGCGCCGGTGGAGGTGGAGGGCTGTTCATCGTCCAGGCTAGTGTCAGGGGCCTGTTGGTGTGCCACTGTGTCCCTCCTGGTGTTGAGAAGGTCTGCCAGCACCCCTGCAATGGTGAAAAGGGTGGTTTTGATGGACTTCAAGTCCTCCCTGATTCCCAGGTAGTGTTCCTCCTGCAGCCGCTGGGTCTCCTGTAACACGGCCAGTACCGTGCCCATGGTCTCCTGGGAATGGTGGTAAGCTTCCATGATGTTGGAGAGTGCCTCGTGGAGTGTCGGTTCCCTGGGCCCCTCCTCCCCCTGTCGAACAGCAGTCCTCCCAGCTTCCCTGTTATCCTGTGCCTCTGTCCCCTAAACCGTGTGCCCACTGCCACTGCCCCCAGGTCCCTGATCGTCCTGTGTTAGTGGGTTTGCCTGGGTTCCCTGTAGTGGTGAACACACAGCTGATTGACGTGTCCTGGGGACAGAGGAATGGGCCAGCTGGGTGGGTGCTGTGGTGGTGTTTCCTGAGGGGGGAAGTTAAGTGGTGGTTTGTGACTGTGTCAGGGGAACCAACTGTACCGAGGTCCCTGATGGCCGGGCTGGTCATCTTGATCCAGGCGTGCAGAGCTGCTGTTGTCACTGTGGGCCTCTTCTGTGGGGGGACTGGATGTGGCTGGCACCTCCTGTCCGGTGACATTGGGTAGGGGTCCTGTTGGGGTGCAAATGCATAGTTATTGTATCTGTGTGTGCCTTCTGGTGCAATGGGTGAATTACCCTCTACTCCTGTGCTTGCATTATTGGCTTGGCCCTTGTGTGATCTGTAATTTTGGCACATGAGTGAGTCTCTCTACTGGACATGCTTTGGGGATGGGTGTCCATGCATTGGTGTTACATGCAGGGCTTGGTTTTGGGATGTGTGGGTTGTGTTAGTGGGGTACCTGTGGGTTGTTGGGGTGATGGGTGTGAGGGTGAGGGTGGGAGTATGTGATGGCATGCAGGTTGGGTGGGGGGATAAAGTAGTAAATATTTGCCTTAACAGAGTCTCCTGCTACTCCTGCGAGGCCCTCAGGATGCTTGATCGCCAAGACTTGCTCCTCCCATGTTGTTAGTTGTGGGGGAGGATGTGGGGGTCCACCGCCAGTCCTCTGCACAGCAATCTGGTGTCTGGATACCACCGAACTTAACTTCCCCCGTAGGTCGTTCCACCTCTTCCTGATGTCATCCCGTGTTCTTGGATGCTGTCCCACTGCGTTAACCCTGTCGACAATTCTGCGCCAGAGCTCCAGCTTCATGACAATGGATGTCTGCTGCACCTGTGATCCGAATAGCTGTGGCTCTACCCGGACAATTTCCTCCACCATGACCCTGAGCTCCTCCTCGGAGAACCTGGGGTGTCTTTGAGGTGCCATGATGTGATGTGGGCAATGTGTGAGGTGCTGTCTGTTGTGATGTGTGAGGGGATGTGTTGGTGTGTGTTGTTTGAGGTGCGTGGATGTTGTATAAGTGATGGTGAAGTGTGTCTGTGGATGCTGGTGTTGTGTTAGTTAGTCTCTCTCTCTGGCCTTCTTTCAAATTTTTGGCTGTAAGGGTTTGTGGGTGATGTGGGTGTGTGCTTCATATTGGATTGGGTGTGTGGGTGTGGTGTGTGTATGTGTATCAGGTGTGTGTATTTTGAATTGTCCAATGAGGTTGTGTTTTGTTAGTGTGTGTATTTTGAGCGCGGCGGTGTGTACCGCCAATGGTTTACCACGGTTGAAAGATCTCTGCGTTGATTCATGGGTCGTAATAGTGTGGGTGTATTCCTGTTGGCGTGATGGTTTGTGTTTTGGTATCACCAGTTGATCACTGACCTTTGGTGTGGCGGACTTGTGTGGGTGTCTGTATTGTGGCGGATTCCGAGCTTTGGGTCGTAATACCTGTAGCTGAATTCCACTGCTGCAGTGGTATGTTGGCCGTCTTCTGCTCAGTGGAAAGTGGGATTTACCGCCAGGGTTGTAATGAGAGCCCATATTGCCGCTGGTTTGAACTTTTGAAAAAAGAGAATGAAGGGGGTTTGGCTTGGCCGTCGTTGGAGATGGCCACCTAGATTCCAAGCTCTGCACCATGTCTTACTTTTGCATAGCACTGGAGTTACCTTAGAGGCCCTGGTGGACAGGACAGTGCAGCAGCATCTTTCTGGTGTTGTTGAGGTGTGCTGTAATACTTCTTCCTCTCCCGAGAAGCTTTTTACGATTAAAGACTCATGGTTACTAACTTTCTCACAGATGCTGGGATTGTTGGCCATTTTCTTACAGCGATGGAGCTGTGGAAATAAAGTTGGAATGTCCTTTTCCCTCGCATACTCTGTTGCCACCTAGCTGCTTTCTCTATTATTGCAGCGCCACTGTGGATAATGTGGAATTAATTTATTTGACCAAGAATGTCACAAGTCTGTTTATGGGTGAGCCTTCTTTTCTCTTTTACTTTGAGCACATGACTTTGTATTTTTCCTTATCATCAACTACTGCTTTTTCACCTCTGCGATTATGTCCGTACTCCCCCTCTTTCTCAATGTCCTTGTTTGGCCAGTATTAAAGGAATCAAATATAAAGTGACTCTGGCACTAGAAAGACCCCTGACCTCTGCACCTTGTATGCACAAGATATCACACAATACAGCTTCTAGTGAGTTGCTTCCATTGGCTATTAGGAAACTTCTGGCATAGTCTTCCTCCTCCAAGTTTTATAATGCCTCATGTACAACCAAGAGACTTATGTGGTCATTATAACTTTGGCAGTCTATTCTGAAGACCACTGTGATGACGGCTGCCAACAGACCTCCGCAGAGGCAGAAATCTGCCCACCGGAACATGACACACAAACACAAAACTGACAGTAACCAGCCACAACAACAATTCCGCCACACCCAACGGAGGAGAAAAACTGTCAGACGCACCACCCTCCCCGCTACACCAGCAATACACCGCCCTCCAAATTAAGGACCACAAATCACCACAGCAGACACTCAACGGCAGTCAGCTTTTGGCGGTGCACACCACCATGGTAGAAATGGGCACTCAACACCAACAGAAGCCAACATTGATCAGATTGAAAAACCCACACCTGACATGTATACACACACCGTACACACCCACCAACAGCACTATAAAACACCCCCACAACTCACAATCCTCTGCAAACATGAAAACCTAACTACACCTTGCCAGCAAAAGATAATACAAGAACTGGACTCACAAACCACAGCCACCTATCAACCTTTCATGCATCACACACCACACATTATACCCCAACACCTATTACACTTTCCACAACACACACACTACATCCAACACACAATAGGCATTTCCCCACAGAAGAATCCCTGTTTCACAGATGAGGAGTTGCGGGTGATGATGGAGGAAATCATCAGGGTAGAGCCACAGCTGTTCTGTGCACAGGTCCAGCAGATATCCATTTTCAGGAAGATGGAGCTGTGGTGGGGGATTGTGGACAGGGTGAACTCTGTTGGAACATATCCATGCGCAAGGGATGACATTCGTAAGAGATGGAAAGACCCACATAGGAAGGTGTGTGCAGTGGCTTTCAGGCACCAAGCTGCCATCATGAATACTGGCGGTTGACCCCCAACTCCTTCCCCACACTTGACAGCATGGGAGGAGATAGTCTTGGCAATCCTGCATCCTGAGGGCCTCAATGGAGTCACTGGAGGGCTGGACACTGGCAAGTCACCATTACTAGCCTACCACCACTGATACCTGCATGGCATGTCACCCCTTCACCCTGACTCCCTTCACCCCACTCCATCCCATACAGTGAACCACCCCCATAACCACCCTGCAAACGTTCCCTGCGACAGACACCAAAGGCTGTTACCAAGACCCAAACCACTGGCAGGAAATAAGCCCTCCTGAATCTATCCCTTGTGTGCCACTAAGACACCTTGTTCATTTTGGACTGCCATTGCTCCTTTTCCTATGTCCCCATGGATACACATGCACAAACATACACACAACCCCCCCCTCCTGTCGGAGACCCAACTTACTTGTAGTCAGGGGGTCCTCTGACAGGAGACGGGACGGGGCGCTGTTGCCACCAGCAGCGTCTGCCACCAGAACACCGGCAGGCATCTGCCGGCATGGCCACAGACGGATTTCCACCATCCTTCTGGTAGAAATCCGGCTATGGTCATATTATGGCTGATGGCTGGTAGCAGCGGCAATGATCTTTTGCCAGCCGTCGCCACAGCGGTAGGTGGATTTTACCAACATTGTTATAATGAGGGCAAATGTTTGCAAAAGGGGAATTCCCCAATTAGGGTGGGTAAAAAAAAATTGCTCAAAGAAATCTAAAAGATTTTTTTGTGTCATTTCTTTGGCACTTTTAACACCTGCTCAGAGCAAGCATTAAAAGGACACACACCATTGTTTACAATAAGCCTCAAAGGGCTTTGCAGTATTAGTGTCAAAATATTTTATGCTAATCCTGCAAAGCTCCGAACTAGCATCAAAAATGTTGACGCTAGTTCCCTAACTACCGCCATGGTGTGCAGTATATTAAATACTGCACACAAATGGTGGAGTTAGGGAGGGCACTAAGGCGCACAAGAAAAGTTGTGCTGACCCAGGTGCAGCACCACTTTTTATAAATCCACCCCTAAATACCCCTCTAGATGAGGCCACTACATGTGTAGGTGAATATACTAGCATATACAGTAAACAAATCACATTCAAATACCTCAAAGGATTTTTTTTATTTAGTTTGTAATTCACAAACACTATATTTAATTTGACTTGAATTTGGCAAATTAGTTTGAAGCATTTCTATTGTTCAGTTAAATATATCCGGTAGTTACATTTCGTCAATAATATTTTTAGTACTAATATTTCTTTAAACGATTATGTCAAGGAACATGAGGAGTTGTTCTATCTTGTTTGTTGGATATGGGAAGCGCTTCAGTGTCCAATAAAGTCCCCATAATACTTTCTTGTAGAGAGCTGCAATAATGAAATGTCTGTTCTCTCCAGGCATGCATTTATTCACTGATAAGCAGTACCCAGAACTAAGTTAGAATGACAGATAAAAACACAGCAATTCCCTCGGTGTGCATATTTCTCCATCTGGTGCACTATCTTCTGAGCTCATATCATTTGGTTTTCAAATGCTAGCAGACAGCTGGTCTAAAGGTTCTCATATTTACTGTGCACATGACCATACTTCATATTGTTTGCAGCATCCTCCACAGTAACACTCTTTGTAGATTTTCTACAGCTGAACACATTTTGTATTTGAGAAATAAAATGGCAGCTATATACAGCTTACGGTGCACATTTCTGTCTTGTTTTGTTATCTCACAATAGATATTTTTAAATAGGATAAAAAATGTAGTAACATGAATACGTTGGAGTATATGAGAAAGTCGTTTTAATGCTATTCATGCACAATTCTTCCACACATGCATACTTCTCATTTTTTTCATCTCTAAGGAGGATAATATTGAGTGATTTTAGAGTGTCTGCATTTTCAAATTAGGGAAGATGAAAATATTTTATGATGAAGAGGAAAGTTTCATTGAAGTCTGTTTACAGTCGTTTGTGAGTTTTGAAGATAAGGCTGAGACTCTCCAAATGAGGGTGACTTCAGAGGTATGTTTGTGCATATTTCTAGGCGTCATCCATCACCCACCAACCCTTACTGAATCCTAAATGACTCTTTCCAGTTCAGTCCTTATTGAACAGTTTAAAAGATGAAACCTCATATTTGATTTTTCTGTGCCACCGTGTCAGCATCCTTGTTTTTAATGCATGACTAGCCAGTTAGTGTTCATTGAGGGAGGCTTTGCTTTATTCAGTTTGTTGTTAATTGCTTCTTGTTACCTTCAGTCATCTTCAAATAGTTCACTGAATGTCAAGATGCATTTCACCTGTCCTCACTTTTAATGGCCTTGGGCCCCATTCACAAAGATACTTGGGTCTGTCAGCCATTTTGGTTCCAACAAATAGACTGATTTGCAAATGTCCTGTCTAGAAATGTCGCTTTTGCATTAAAAATGTATTTACTCTGACAAAGAATGAAATATGAGTAAAGCTATTCCTGCAGGCCAGGAGCACGCTGCCTAGGATGGGACTGTCTTAGAATTTGTGACAACAGACAAATATACTTTTGTGGTTATTCATAAATTATTGTGTGTCACTCTACCCTCGAAATAGTTGGAGATCTACCTCTTTCTAGATACAAGAGTGAATCCCTTTCCTGGGAGCACAGGAACCATGATAACCCCTCCCCCAAATGCAAAGGGGAGTAGGGGAAGTGTTTCCTCATTATGAAAAATGTATATCTTCCATGTGGATAAGAAAAGAGAAATACATCAGCATTTCCACACCAAATTTGAAGTTTCTCGCTTTTTATGTGAATAAATCCTCTTGTACACAAAGAAGTAGTTCACAATACATTTTCAGGAGGCCACCATACACCTGGAAAGATGGCAGCAGCCTCATGTGCTCCAATGCATCGTAGAGCTTCCTATCAAGGGAAAAGCTGTTCCTGCTTCTGCAGTTAGTCCCTTGCATCCCGATCTGGTGCTGAAATGCTACTGAATCTGGAGGTGGGGTTGTTTTCTATCAAACTGAGTAGTTTATAAGCCTATTTTCCCTTTCAGTATAAGCCGCTGCTATTTAGAATGGAATGCTAGCAACTAGTTTTTCTTCAGGAAGCTCTCCTGAGGAATTGAGGTTCTTGATCCACTAACCCTTACCTCTTCAGTTAATGGCCTTGTTTACTTGCATTTTGGGCTCAAGGAACTTGCTTTTGGTTGTGTGATATTCTGACTCAATGCTCTTTCATCACAGATGTTTATACTGTTAACGCCAAGTTTAATAATGAATATTCATGTATTTTGAGTGTTGAATTTGCGTAGAAAATGTACTAACTTAGAGAGACAAATAATGCACACATTTGAAGGTGCGCCTACCAGAGTGGCCGTCAATGTTCATGAAATGTACTTATCAATTATTGATATGAGATCTTGAGGTTATGTTTGATTAATGTAGTAGTATGTCATAATTAAGGGTTATACATTATGGATTAGCTTTATTAATTGTAGGTCTTAACTCATCGAGGTCTTGGCCTAGTTGCACTGCCTCACGTCAAGCTGCATTGCTTAGGCATTTAATGAAATGGTTGCTTAGAGAATTAAACTGTGATTTTTCACTGTTCTGACCATTTGCTCGTAGCTGAAATTCTTTCTCATGAGAAACTGCTTGCTAGAAGATGCTGTACTTGCTAGTGAAACGATGTTTAATGTAATGTGTGTAAGACTGACCATCCCAGCAGAAGACAATGGATGCACTGACTGGAGTATAAACTGCAACAATATTGATACCTGATGAGCCAAATGACAGGAGCGGGAAAAGAGGAGCCAATCGTCGACATCTGAACCATGTAGTATTAAAATTGTAGGTTTGAGGGTTTAGTTTCATTGCACTTAGTGTGAATATGCAATCCCCTAACCAATTAGTATGTGGAAAGTAGTTTTAGGAAATCTAACTTAGCCGTACTGCACTTGGAGGGGAGCAGCCATTCTCCTCATTCTTCTTGAGAGTTTACGTAATTAGCTATATTCTTTGCATAGAGAGACTTTGTTTTTCTGAACTTTGGTGTTGAATCCTGATGTATTGCTGACCAAACTGATGTCCTATTGACGAAGACTGTCTCAGCTTTCTGAACCATTTGAGGACAGTTATATAATTAAGTTACTGATTGTTATGTCTCTTTGCTTTTGTTTCTAGGTACCAACTGTTCTTTTGAAAGAGCCATAGTTAGATGTTTTTCCAAATTTGTGTTGAGTAAAATTGTTTTGCATGAAGTCCAAGCATGCTATTCTAATTTGATGCTACTTAGGGTCCTCACTGATTATGATTGTTACATGTTATAACAGTTGATGTCTTTTCTTTGCTGAATCTAAATGTATGTTATTTCGTTTGCGTAATTTTTCTTGTTATTAATTTGTACTGTAACATTAGAACGTGTAGTTGCTCAAGCTTTGATTAGATTGCCATTCTTTTGTCACTTTGGTCAGCCAGTGTTGTTTCTGTATGTTTATCATTTGATTTTGAGACTAAGTCACGTGACATTAGCATTGGTAATAAAGAGAAATAAACATTCTAACTTTACATAAAGGTGTGGTTATTCATGGTCGCATGGTCATAGTATGTGGAAATTACTGACTCCTATTGATTTTTGATATTATTGATTGTTATCGTTATTGATTTGTATTGGTTCGGGGGTTACGCTGTGAGAAAAACTTCAAGCGCAGTCAAAAGGTCCATTCACCTATTTGTGTCTCCTTGTAAGTTTCAAGGTCTGACGCACTAACAATACTTTAACTTTAATTTGGTAATCTTAAGGTATCCTCTCTCCTATCCTTTTTTTTCCTGCATGATATTGTTCTTTGCTACTTCCCTGCAGTTATCTAGTATGTGTGGAGAGCAAAGGCCCAGATGTAAGAAAAGTTAGCCACGCTTTTGCGTCCATTTTTTTTTACGCAAAAGGAGCGCTAACCAACCACCATATTTAGATTTTGCCGCCATAGCAATCTAGCAACAGAATTCCTTAGTTAGGGTCATTTTTTCAGAGCGCCACCTCACATTGCATCGTATAACGACAATGATATGCAAGGTAGGTGCCTTCCCTTCAAAAAATGATGCTAGCCCGTTAGCTCCATATTTACAAGCTGACGGAAAAAAAAGAACACATAGGACCCGGTTCAAAAAATGACTTAAAGTCTGATTAGTGTCAAAATGTTAATGCCTGATCAGACCAGGCGTTAAAAAGAGCCCCAGCCACAACTACATAAGGCAAACACACAGAAGGAATACTGACAAGCAACTGGACAACATGGACCAGTTATTGCTACAGCTCGGCACCAGGAGAAGCCGACAGAGATGACACCAATTTCCACCAGCACCAACGTAGCAACCTCAAACACCACCACTGCAGCCACAAAGGCAGCGTAGAAGGAAGAAGAGGATATTTTGCCAAGCATATCCATCCTTGCCCTCAGGGAAGGAGAGATGATCAGACTCTACTGTCTGAAGCGGGAGTCCATTGTACGGCTGCTCCACCACATTGCTCCTGACATCACCACAGGAGTGGAGAGCCACACAACCATACCACCCATGACCAGACTCCTGGCTGACCTGTACATGCTGGACTCGGGATCATTCCAGACCACTGCTGCACGTGTGGGTGGTCCCTCCCAAACATACCTTTCTATCTTCATTCCCAGGTCCTGGATGCCATCATCCGCCTCACACCCCACCACATCCAGTTCGCCAATACCCAGCAACAACAGCAGGAGAGCAAACAAGGATTCTACCAAATTGCTGGGTTCCCACATGTGCTGGATGCAATGGACTGTACCCATGTCCAACTGGTTGCTCCTTTTGCAATGGAACACCTCTACAGGAACCACAAACATACACAATCAATGTGCAGGCCATTGTGGACCACCATGGAATATTCTCAAACAACCTTGCAAAATATCCCAGCATCGTCCCTGATGCCTACATCTTCAGACACTTAACTATCAACCAACAATTCCAGGATGGTCAATATGGCAATGGCCTACTCATTGGTAAACCAGCACATAATTCATAACACAGACAACACACCAAACTTGTGGAACAAACAATACATACACCAAAAGAAACACACGTCACACGCCACGCTACACTGAATTCAATGCACATCACCCGCACATACGCCCATATGTACAAGTTCATTTCACCATCTGACTGACACTTTACATGACCGACAGGTGGAGCCATATCCCTTCACATTGAAAAGCTGAGCTCAAAACACTACATATGTCCACAGGTTGAAAACAAAATACAGATCCTTCACACATAACACTTACCAAGCAATAGCTGAGCTATGTGTCTTGCATTGGCCATGCCACAGTCAAACAACTGACACATTGGCACTGTCTCACGTATACAATGCTGTAGAAACCTGAGGCATCATCAATATTTAATGCCACCCGAGTGGTGCCATCACTAACTACATATCACCAAAACATACCTGATATACTCATTGTGTAGACTTTTTTCTTTTGTGTGGTGCATAGTGAAGCACACATTGAAATACAACATCACCATCTTTGAAATATCATGATACGATTGAGGAGACATGAGATTTTGCAGGGCTGGAATGGTGATGTAGGGTAGTGCAGTGCAGAAAAGCATACCATGCCCTGTTCTGTCCCACAGGTGTCTGGAAGCTCTTGCCTACATACAGCCCCTACAACTGTGCATATGAACCTCATGCACATTTGAATGCCAGCCAGCGATTAGCAACAACAACACTTTGTGCAAGAGAGGCATTTCAAGGACAAAGGGTTGGGATCTTCATGCAACACACATGGTGCAACACCTGTTTAATGTTACACAACACACAAAATAGGTACAAATTTACCTAACATCACTCTTCTGCAGGTCTAAAGTTAAGGGACTAAGGGACACATGTTAGAAAAGTGGCACAGCATCTAAAGCAGCACCACTTTTCTTGCACCCCTAGGAACCCCATCTACTGGCACCATGTGAGTGCCATATTCAATATACAGTATACAATATACAGTGCACCATGGTGGAAAGTAGGTGCAACAGTGTCAAGATATTTGATGTGTTAGAAATGGGGTCTTTGGTTGGCAGTCAGGTTACCAACTGTCCAAGCAAGGACCCTCTCTCTAGTCAGGGTAAGTCACACACAATCCAAATGATCCTGTGCCCACCCTTTGGTGACGTGGCACAGAACAGTCAGGGTTAACTTAGAAGGCAACGTGTAAAGTATTTGTGCAATAAATCATGCAATAAATCATGCAATAACACATGTATAACACCACAAAAATACACCACACAGGTTTAGAATTTTTTTGAATATTTAAATCAAAACGATAAAAAATTGATAAAATACAAGTTGCAATATCACTTTTGGAATGATAAATAGCGTCTTTCAGTTCTTAAAAACAACAATGGTCTCTTGTGAGTGCAAAGTATCTGGTCTGCATCTAAATTATCCGCACAGGATCACAGAGGAGGAGATGCATGGAAAACGAGGAGGAATGTATTGGTTTCTCCAGGCGCACATAGTGCTTTTACATGCAGCAAGGGCTTTGAGTCAATTTCCGTCCAGCAGGCTTGGACCCTCTTCTGGCTGCGGAGTAATTGGTCACCCTGGGGATGATGCACAGATATCCTGGGCATGCAGGATGAAGTCACAGGAGCTGCGTCGATCCAGTGGGCGATACAGGGAAATTTCTACCGCACGGCAGGCACTGCATCAATTCTTCTCGCAGGAAGTTGGGATGCGTAGATCCGGTAGGCCGCGCGTCAAAGTTCCAGTTGCAAAACTGGTGCTGGCAGCCAGGCTGTGTCATTCTGGTTTGGCAATGCAGTGTTTTTCTCACCGCAGTGCAGGCTGTGCGTTGAATCCAGCAGGCTGTGCATCGATGTTCGTCGCACAAGGAGTTCTTTGCACAGATGAAGTCTTTTTGCCCCTGAGACATCAGGAAACAGGAGGCAAGCTCAATCCAAGCCCTTGGAGATCACTTCTCAGCAGAGCCAGAGGGCAGCAAGGCATCAGGGCAACAGCAAGGCAGCAGTCCTTTACAGAAAAGCAGTCAGGTGAGTCCTTTGGGCAGCCAGGCAGCTTCTTTTAGCAGGTTGCACATTCAGGTTCAGAGTTCCTTTCCCAGTAGGTATCTTGTTAAGAAGTGTCAATGAAAAGTGCATTTATGTAGTAATGTGATTCGCGACTATTGGTTATGTTGCAGAATTCTGAGTACTTATGTGTTCTACTGTGACGACTGCTTATTCTTGCAGAGTATTAGTAACCTGTGTAACGTTCTGACAACCTCTAAGGTAGCAGGGTATTACTGACATGTAATATTTGGTCTAATTATGTTTTGTGCAATACAATTTATTTTTACCTAGCTCAGTGTTGTGTTTACTTTGTGGTGTATATATATTGTGTCACGTGTGTTGTGTGTGTTTTGCAAACGCTTTACACATTGCCTCTGGGGTAGGCCTGACTGCTCGTGCCAAGCCACCAAGGGAGTGAGCAGGGGTTATCTTGGACGTGTAACTCCCTTACCCTGACTAGAGTGGATGGGTTCTTCCTGGCATTGGTGCATACCCTAGCCAACCAGAAACCCTATTTCTAACATGATGTTATTGATGGACTGTGAAGGATTAGTGCAATATTTGTGGTGCAAATTCTGCTCACTACATAGGGGCCCATTGAAAGCAATGGCATGCCTCTTCCTAATATCTGCTCTGTGCAGGTGTTAGAAGTAACCACTAAAAATGAAGCTTTGGAACCTCTTAGATTCCTCTGTACTATGTACATATACTTATGCGTTTTATATGTCCTAACAGTGAAATACTGCCAAATCCGTTTTTCACTGTTGCAAGGCCTATTCCTCTCATAAGTTAACATGGGGGCTGCCTTTAAATATAATTAAAGCGTAGATTCCCTTTGGGATCGGAAAAACATGTGTAGTTTGGGTTCTCTGAGCTCACAATTTAAATAAAGATGCATCTTTTAGTAAAGTTGTGTGTTTGAAAATGCCATTTTTAGGAAGTGATCATTTTCTTGCTTAAACCATTCTGTGACTCTGCCTGTTTGTGGATTCCCTGTCTGGGTCAGTTTGACAGCTGGGCTGTTTGCACCTCTCTCTAGACAGTTAAACAAAGGGAGCTGGGGTGTAGGCTGCATTTCCTGATGAGTCGTCTGTGCTAGGAGGGAGAGGAAAAGTGGTCACTTACACCTGAAAGGGCTGTGCCTGCCCTCACACAATGCAGTCTCCAACCCCCAGGTGTGTGTCTGGGGCCTGGGCTGGGAAAGGCAGGATTTCACAAACAAGAGAGACTTTCCTTTGAAGTAAGCCTACTTCAAATGCCAAAATGTGTATCAGAAGAGCACCCAAAATCACAGACTTGAGATCACTTCTAGACATCAAGAGGAACCTCTGCCTGGAGAAGAGCTGAAGAGCTGAGAAGTGCTGCCCTGCCTGTGACTGTGCTTTGTGGAGCTATCCTGCAGTTGCTGCGTCTGCCTGGTGAAAGAGGACAAAGACTGGATTATGTTGTGCATTCCTGCTTGTGAAGAAATCTCCAAGGGCTTGTTCTGAGCTTGCCTCCTGTTGTTGAAGTCTCAGGGCCATCAAAGACTTCCCCTGCCAGCACCTAGTGAGAGTCCTGCCCTGCCAAGTTTTGCCCTATCCATTTCCTGGGGCCTTGACAGGTGAAGCTGTCAGACATGCGGGGAAATTTCAGACGCAATCACCGAGATGCGGCTGAAGAGATGATGCGCCACCGGCTTTGCAGCTGAAATCGACGATCCACCTGCAGCACGGCTGAAGTTCATCGCATGCGGCTGGAGAAACGAAGCGCCACACTGCTAACGGATGCTGGTAACATCGCAACCCACACAGCTCAGTTTTGCTGATACCGTGCGGCAGGATTTTCGTTGCACACCTTGCTGCCCGAACCCGAGTACTTGCCCCGATCGCCGCATCGTTCTCCTGCAGAGAGGAAAAATGACGCACGCCAATCCAACCAGAGAAGGAAAAACTACACAAGTTTCACTTGCGGGTGAGCAATCAACGCATTGCTTAACTTTTTTGACGCACACTCGCCCTGACGTGTTATTTTGACGCTACCCAGGTACTTTTCAACGCTAACAGTGTTTTTACTGTTTATAAAAGAATTTAAAACTCTTTTGCTTTTAAATTAATAACTTGACTTGTGTATGTTGGATTTTTGTCGTTGTGGTCCTATTTTGTTCAGATAGATATTTCCTATTTATCTAAACCTGTGTTGTGTCATTTTGTAGTATTTTCACTGAGTTACTGTGTGTGTTTGGTCAAATACTTTACATATAGACTCTGAAGTTAAGCCTGCATACTTGTGCCAAGCTACCAATGGGGTAAGCAGGGGTTAGCTGAGGGTGCTTCTCCTTTACCCTGACTAGAGTAAGGGTTTTTGCTTGCCCGCGGGTAGCCTGACTGCCAACCAAAGACCCCATTTCTAACAATATATGACACAGAATCCTGACACAGACATCATAGTGCTCTACTAATGCATCGTATTGTTTCTGTACACTCCAGTGGTGGATAGTAGAAGCTCATAAGTACCATGCCGAGGTAAGGCACCCTGCATACCTTATCCTATCCAAAATCTAATTTCCCCCTCTCAAAACTGACACTGCATGTAGTAGGCATTCCATGTGTATATTTATGATCTTCCCATGAAACATGTGTGACCCACCCAGCTTCTGATTGCCTTTACAAATTTTACGCATCTGTATTTGGTTCATTGCAGTCCAGGAGCTCAAGGTTGGTGTGTGAGTGACAAGGGAGTGTGTTATAAGTTTATATTCCCAAAGACTGTAGTTATTCATTATGTGTTGCTTTGTGCATCACATATAGGGCAAACTTTCTGTGTATTTGGTACATTGATCCCAGACCACCATTTTCCTTGCAGCACCCTTACCCCAGCCACCAACACCATGGAACCTTGGTATTTACATTACTGGTCACCATGGTGGACATTTCCCCAGTAGCCTCTTGTTTTTTTCACAATTGTTTTGATTTACTGCATTGGCACCATAGATTTTGTAACTAGTGCAGCAAAGCACAGCCTCCACGAGTGGTGTTTTGCATTATGATTGCCTTCTGAACTTGCAAAAAAAATGATCTAACAAAAAAACTACACATTGTCAGGATTTCCACTGAAAAACCTTTTTGAATGTCAAAAAGTCATACATCTCAATGTAAGGTAATAAGACTGAGGGCTGATTACCACCTTTTTGAGAATGAAACTCCTGCCTCTGTTACGTGGGAAGCATTCACTGTGCAAAATGTTTCTCCTCTGGCGATTCCTCGTAATGCATTGATAAATTAATATTGTAATCTTGCGGATATGTGAACCACTAAATAATGCAGCGTGTAACTAAAGTTCCATTGCATGAAACAGGTGAGTCTAAATGGTATCAGCAAGAATGCAAGTTATATTTCCTTATGGAGAACATGAAGTAGGAACCAAATAAAAACAAATAAAAACATATTTCTGTGTCCTTTTTGTATTTGCAGCAACTATTGAGGATGCCAAAGTGGAGCAGTGAGCAGCAAAGACACAGGACCTCAGGTACAGGGCAGAAACTTCAGCAGCCTAGAATAGGACAATGAAGTAATTGATGGGGAGAGTGTGCCCTCCTGAGATGAAAAAGATTTGAAAAAAAGACGCCTGCTGGATGTTACAGCCAGGTGTGAGGTGATCACAACTGATATCACATGCCAGGTGGAGACTGAAGATGGGGCTACACCTAGACAGGAAGAACCTGTGATGTCAGAAGGCCCCTCTAAGATCGTGGTTTGTAACCACTACCATGGCTACCAATCAGTTCCCTACAATATTGGGGCATGAGGCTATCCCTCAAATGACAACATCGCTGAAAGAGAGTGCCCAGGTCAGCAATGTCTGAGGTTGTGTTTTGGCAAGGGCGCTCTCGTGAGCACTCACATAATTTACATCCTCTGCCCTTAAATGTGTTGCTTGGAAGGTGATCTAGGAGTGGTTTGAGAAGGTGGATGAAGGACCACAGGCCATATTGCAGGTGCTTGAGTGGGTTGGGAAAGAATTGTTGGCATCCTCAAGGAACTGAAATATGCCCAAATTGCCTGCTACTTGGAGTTTACCTCCTTTCCATCCTTGTGGGCTGACACTATGTCCTAACCAGTTTCCCCTCTCTCTGCCCCATGCATTGTTATTATTGGTGTAATCACCAGACCCTTCTTTTCCACCAACATGGATCCTGCATCTGAAAAAAGTATTTTGCATTCATGCTGCTTAACCATGTAAGCAGGACATTTGTGCATTTCCCTGCCCAACTGAATCCATGAGACTGACTCTCTTTGTTAATTTGGGAAAGTTATTAAAATGTTACTTTTACAGGTGTCTTCATCACATGAATGTAGTTTAGCACCAGGATTACTAAGTGGGATATATTCATGCATAAACTAAAAAACACAAGGTTGAGGTGATAATGGTGGAAATGAAGTAAGTCCATAGGTTGCCAGAGATCCCAAACAAGCTGCACTTAAGCTACACTCTCCTCTTTACTTTATATTAAATACTCAATATTCAAATATCACAACCATTCCCGAGACACTCTGCAGGCCTGTGGTCTAAGAAAGATTTCAGTTCAAGTCCCTATGAATAGTGCATAAATTACTCCATGGCCATACCTTGCACTACCACACTAATGTTTGTCAATCCTGCCAGCCTCCCATGCACGTGAAATTGTCTTCCTCGAATCTGCTGTAGGAATGTCCATATAAGCTCAAAGCCTTCTGTGGAAAGAATCCTCAACTCTCTCCTGAAAATAATTTTTAAGGTCCAATCTTGAAAACACTTCTTCCACTCTGCTTGTGTCTCATGATTAAGAAGTACATATTTAAGGCTCTGTTGCTTATTCTTGCTTACCATCAGATGCCACCTAAGGCCCTAGTCCCTTGCCAAAGATGGGTATCATCATTTGTCCCAAGTAAAAAAGCTTTTACCTCAAATTTACACCTGCAAAATTGCATCCTAAACCCAAATAGTCAGGGTTATTTCATCCTTATTCTTCTTGCAAATCATCAGAATATTTCAACCCTTTTATATATCTTTTCTTTCCCTTGTCTTCTCTAGTGCTCTTGTGTGATATGCATACAGAATTTAGCAGTTTCCAAATAACTACCCAAAAATCAATTTATTGAGACAAATAATGGTCCACCATAAACTCAATACTCAAACACAATAAAACACAAGAAAAATACCAACCACATTTTAAGAACTAAACCCGAGATTTCATAATATTCTTAAAAATTATTCTACCCTAAGAGCAACGGAAGGAGATTTTATATCAGTTAGGCACCCAAAATCATAATTAAAGCTCTAATACAGCTTTCTTTAAGTACGTGTCGAAAGTACAATCCAGTAGTTTGGTAAAACAACAAAGGAGAATCTGAGCCTGGTTGTTGCACCTTTTGGATGGAAAAGGTCAGTCTTTGCTTAGTCCTACTAGGTTCCCTTTCTTTCTTTATTATATTCTTGGGCGATTTCCAGTCATAAAAGGAAAAGAATTTGCCTTAACACCAATTCTGGAATGAACCTGAGATATTGTGGCATTATGTAATATATGTTAAACTGAGTGAGGAGGGTTAGCATAGGCATGTTTTTGTTTTAAAAAAAGAACAAGTCACAAATAAAAACAAAATCAACTAAAACAGTTTTTAACTTTATCAACTGTCCACAGACTATCCACTCAAATAGGGAGACAACAGGGAGCTGTATCTCAAATGTCGCAAAGAAGTTCTATAGATCTAGAGCAGGTCTACTGTGTTGCTGATGTTTATGATGGATTGCCACAATAGAAACTCAAATTAACATTACAAATTTAAACCTAGATCATCTGATTTAATGTCCATAAAATGCAGGCCAAATTCCATGCAGACTACTTCAATCTCCATTGAATGTGGCAGTGTCAAGAGTCTTGCTCAAAATCATTGTTATGACTCAGTATAGTACACTAGAGGTGCAACGGTGCCTGCGTTGGCGCTAGGCAGCTAATTTTAGTGCCAGTGCTAGGGAAAACACTGGGGTGAGCCATTTTGTATTAAATACGGCGCATCCCTGTGTTTCTGAAGTGACACAGTGCGGTGCTGTCAACTTTGGTGAAGCGCTGCACCACTGCTTTGAGGCCAACACTACCAGTCTGTCCCAGTAAATCGCTGCACAGAGATCAAGAAAGCATACATGCCCTGCATAGAGAATATCCGTGGTAGGAAACACACTGAAAACAACTGATGCGCTGTAATACAGCATGAGCAAAAGTCACCTTGTTCCGTGCGTATCAGTGCCTGCAACGCTTTCTCTAAAAACTGAAAAATTACAGAATCAAAGATTTTAGAAGCAAAATCTAGAAGTGAAGTAATTCAAAAAGACACAGGTTTTTCCATGATGAGCGTTAAGGATGAGTGAAATCATTTCGAGGGATCTCATCTGGAGTGCTCAATTTTTCTAAAAACTGGCTGATACTCACCCAAACTTCATGAGCTTCTGTTTTTAACTACATTGAGGATGACGTTACGACCCGGCAAAATACTTGTTTGTTTTAATTGCTGATATCGATAGGAATTCCCAGTCTAAAGATTGTTCATGAAAACATAGGGGATAGAATTTTTTCCTCATATGGGGAGATTTCTTGCATTCCTTGTTGGGTGGGGTTAAATACACACAAGATCGTGCTATCCAGGTATTCAATTTTCCTCTTTAAAATGTAATTGTTTACGTATCATTTTTGTTTGCCAGTAGATAGTGAAGAAAATCAAAAGCCACAGATGGATTCACCTGTTTTAGAGCCGAGACCAACCATGTCTGAAGGCTCTGTGTCTGGTGTATCTAATCAAGACTCTCCGTGGGCCAAACACTACAGTAGAATCCAGTGAAAAATGATTTGTTAACAGAAATATGTCTGTCTAATAATATCCAATTTTCTATGAATAAATTAAAAATTACATGAAAAATGCATATATAAACGACGTCATTTCATCTACGACGGTCGATCTATATGAATCCAACTTTCTTAACAATATGGTTTTTGGTTAAAAATCTAGGCCCATATTTATACATTTTTTGTGCCGCATTTGCGTCATTTTTTGACTCAAAAGTGGCACAAACCCACAAAATATGGCCCATATTTATACTGTTTTAATGCTGCATTTGCGTTTTTTTTTTCTTACCCAAAAGCAGCGCAAACTTACAAATTACAATTATGGCCCATATTTATACTTTTTTAGTACTGCATTTGCACCGCTTTTTGATGCAAAAATGGTGCAAACTTACAAAATACAATTGTATTTTGAAAGTTTGAGCTGCTTTTGCTTAAAAAAATGATGCAAATGTGGTGCTAAAAAATTATAAATATGGGTCTATATTTTGCAAGTTTGCGCAGGTTTTGGGTAAAAAAATTATGCAAATGCAGCGCAAAAAAGTAGAATTATGGGCCCTAGTGTGGCAAAATGAACGTTTCTCGTGGGGGATCAGTTAAGTATACAAAAAATGACTGTCTTTTTAGATTGTTACCTTTATTTATGAACACCTCCAGACAGTTTTTTTACATCATCTAGTGACATGAGTTCACAGTAGATCAACAAACATATTTGCATATTTGGAAGGAAGCTCTGCCTGGTCTTATCACAAAACCGACTTTCCGTACTGAATTTCAGGAAGCACTTCTCGGCATTCTGCTTAACCATTATTTCAATTTGTGTTAGCCCCAAACACAAACGCTTGTAAATGTCGATATTCTGAACCATCTAATCATGCTTTCTTACCGTCTTCCTGTACGTGAGGTTTCATAGACATCCATTAAGGCTTAAAGTGTTTCAGGATTACTCACTGATTTGGCACGAAATAACGGTCTTAAAAAGTAAACCGTGGAAGGGGATATCCACCAACTAGAAGTAGATAAAAAATAAAAATTATATGAACAAGTATTCCAACTCTGTTTTTCATTCTAGTAAGATACAATTATTTTTTTAAAGAAATACAACCGTAAATAAAATATAAAGGACCTTATTTAACAAAAATGGTGCAGCGAAGTTGTAAGTAAAAAAAATCACTCTGAGCTAATGCCATTCCTTAGTGCCAGCTGTGCGCCATATTTATAAAATGATGCACAGTGATGCTAAGGAATGGTTAGATTAAAACAAAGTGACACTAACCGTGCGACATGGCGTAATTAAAAATGGCACTAATGCTGCAAAAGTGACGTTAGAATGTTTTGTCTCATGTTTTTTGACACAATATGTGTTAGCACCTCTTTGTCACCTCCAAACCTTTAAGAATGCACTGGTGGCGCTATGCACTCTGAAATATACACAACGTGATCTTAAAACACCAGCTTGTAAATATGGCCTGTACACACACAGCACTTTGCCTGGAAGGAGCAAGCAATCAGTGTGGCTGTGCCACAACAACACCCATTGCATATTGTTGTTGCCTCAGATCCAAGACTACATGTTAACCTGAGACTGTGACTAAAGTCAACACCACCCCAGGGGTGGTGTTAGAATGGCGCAACAAGGGGAAATGCTTTCCTTCCTCCTCGTGTCATTGCCCTTCTTATGTATGCTGCATCCTGCTGCACAATAGAAATGACAACTTGCCATAACAGACTGTTTATGAGCAGGAAGGGACACCTTCCTGCATATAAACAATCTATCCCTTCAGTGCAGGCACCCTTGAACTATGATGCAAGGATGCCTGCATTGATGCAGGGAACTTAAACCTGTGCATAGGGGAAGCACAGAGGTGTGCTGTATTCCTGTAAATACTGCCTATCCCTGTGTTTCAAAAGTGCAGCACGGTGCAGCTATTTTTCCCGCTGCACCAAGCTGCTCCACTTTAGGAAAAATCAGGACGTCTGTGTGCAACATGTTCTACGCAACTTGCACAGGATGGCCTAACAACAACTCTCACTTACCTCCGTGCACCATTTGGGAATGGGCACAAAAGTGAACATATAGAACATATGGGGCATGTCTGTGATCATCATTTGTGCTGCTGTACAAGGAGCTTCAATTTCACCGTATAACAAGGTTGTCTGTGTTGTGGGAATGGTTGGTGTTGTGCATAAAGGGACACCTTCATGCGTAAGAACAGCCACAAGTGGCATCAATGGTGCACTACGGGCACATTGTCAGAGCCCGTAATGTATCAGTACCATCATACAAATAGATGCCAATGTGAATCCAAGCTGCCCATTCTTCTCGTGCCACATTAACCAATACTCAAAATGCATCCACTGATCTATACTGTACATCCCTACACCAACATATGCCTGTGGCGGATCTGCTGTATGCAAGGAAATGTCTCTAATGTAAGGAGGGACAAACTAATAGAGCTTACAATCCATTAAGTTTGCACTGTGCCATCCAATTAGCACATGTGTGAGGCCTGCTAAAGGCAGATGACAAAGTTACACAAGCATGTAAACAATGGACACCCCTGTGCTTTGCTGCACTAGTGCCATCATTCATGGTGCCAAAGTAGTAAAACACCAGAACAGTGACAGCATTCATTACACTAGTGTGGGAATGTGGACCATGCTAAATAGGAATGTAAACAAAGTGCTACCATGGTGTCAGTGGCTGGGGCAAGGGGCCTGCAAGCATTATGGTGGTGTGGGATCAATGCACAAAATACCTTGAGAGGTTGTCCCATGTGTGATGCACAATGCAGCACATGATAAACCACTACATCCTGGGGTCAGTATCATGCCACTGAGCCACCAGTAGCAAGTAAATGATGAGCCACGTCAACAGCCAATACAGTCAAAGATTGACATTTCACTGTCCCATTGCAGAGGATGATGCTTTAGCTCCTGCCGACATGCCTGTCCTGGATTTTACAGTTGACATGGATGACCAGTTGCCAACCATCAATAAAGAGACTCTCCAGGATGTCCTAGGTTCCTTCCAGACACCACCTCCAGTCGCAGGGAGGACACACAGCATTGCGGGGTCTCCCTATGAACCACCCAACTAGCAACATACAGCACCCACCAGTCTTGCCACTGCCCTGGACTCTGAGGACCCAGATATCACCTTCCAGTGGGAGCTAGTGCAGCAGGTGCAGGTGGGGATGGAGACCATGGCAGGCAGCCTAGAGGGAGTGCAGAGGTGCCCCAGTCTAAATAAGGACAACTCAGCTGCCATCTGAGGTACCAACTCCCCGCTACATGGACCACAGCAGATCCTGGCCAACATAGCTACTGTCATGAGGCAGAAGCTTCAACATTTGCCATCCCAAAGTGGCAACAGCATGATAGATAACAGGCTTGGGGCAATAGAAAAGGTCCTGGAGTACAGTGGGAAGTGGCCTACTTCAGGGAATACCTGGCCGCCCACCACCGTGATGTAGCTGTGGTGTCGAGAAATTAGCAGTCCCTCATTTCTGGAGTGATGCCTTATATGTTCCCATAAATGGCAGCTGCTGGGAACTTTGATCCCACATCTCTATCCCCTGATGTGGGTGTGGCCCAGTCAACTTCAACAACAGCACCGCCCATGGCACTTGAGGCACCACACACATCAGAGGATGAAGATGTGAAAGGAACAACATTCACACATAAAATCACCACATAGCACCAGTCTGTGCCAAATAGAAAGTATCTCCTTAGCTCTGTGCTCAAGATCATGCCAGTATTGTGACAGCTGGCAATGTGTCCTCTTCACTCAACCACTATTGACTAATCTACTATAAACTGTCATTATCTCAGTTCCTACCTATTGCCAATTTGGACACCTCCTAACTATTGCACACTTCTCCTACCCATATTTCATGACATGCCCCTCACTCCTGGACTCTGAATGTAATCAAATGGCTCAGGATATCTCATTTGGTCAGTGAGTTGGACATTGTACTGCATTAGAAAAATAACTTGCACATGTAAATAAATGTCCATATTCACACGTGTCGTGCCATCTTTTATTGTGATCCATCAACCCATCTACATTTATGCATTGTGTGAAGCTATGTCAATGAGAACAGAACCTAATTGCATGTGTGGCTTACTGTAAGACACAAAGCCACACACTAGGGGCCAGATGTATCAAAAAAATATTTTGCGACTTGCAAATTGCGAGTCATAGCGACTCGCAATTTGCAACTCGCAAAATATTATGCAGAAAGGTGTCTCAGACACCTTCTGCGACTCGCTATGTTTGCGACCCCATAGCGAGTCCATGCACTCACAGGGATTGTGGCCTGTGACTGCTTTTTTAATAAAGCAGTTTTTTTTTCTTTTTGCAGCCCGTTTTCCTTAAAGGAAAACGAGCTGCAAAAAGAAAAACTTCAGAAACCATTTGGTTTCGGTTTTTTCAGAGTAGGCAGTGGTCCGTAGGACCACTGCCTGCTCTGAAAAATATTTTTTGGGGCATTCACAAATGCGAATTGCGAATGAGTTACCATCCACTTTAAGTGGATGGTAACTGCGAGTTGGTTTGCGACCGCATTCACGGTCACAAAGCAACTCAGCATGGCGATGCGGTCGCAAATAGGAAGGGAACACCCCTTCCTATTTGCGAGTCGAATTTGCGGTTGTGCATCGCGTTTGGCCTTTTGCACGTCGCAAACTGCGTTTTTTGCAGTTTGCGGCATGCAAACGGCTACCTACATCTGACCCTAGGACTCTAACATGAAAAAGGTGGGTGATAATGCTGTGGGCTACAACTAACTTACAGAGCCCTAAAAGCATGTATTGAACAGATATCCATGCAAATTGACATATGGCATGTATGGGTCACAACTCAAGTGTCTGGAATTTTTCCTGGTGATAGCACTATTACAGCAAACATTTGTGGAACAGAAGAGGCAAAATTGATCAGTGACAGGCAGCTGTCAGTGTGTCAGGATTCATACCCTAAGTAAGGTGAAGTAATATGTACTACACTTTACACAAATATTTGTGACAGACCTTAGTGATGACAGGTGATGTTTCATTCTTTCTTGTCAAAGATTTTGGATACGTACATACTGTGATTGTCAGGAACTGGGGATGAAAAATATTTTGAGTAACTGATGTGATATTGCAGCCAATCTGACAGCTCCTTGGTCATAGGGTATCCACAAAGTCATACATGTAAATCAATACAGAAAGCATACCTTAAGGTATTCCTCTATCTTGGCCAGTGTCCACATGAGAACACCCAGACACTTAATCATCATGTACACCTAATTGTCTAAAACTAACAGGATCTATTGGTTCTTAAAATCAACACCTTATAAAAAGCTATACTAAACACAATCCTGCACTAAGATAACCTACACTAACTTATCTAAACTTACAGCTATCTGTCCTCATCTAAACCTATCTTATACATGTAACGCCACACACTAAACACTGCCCCCACCTCCCTTAAGAGGCAAGATACAAGTAAGAAAACATAAACTAAAGCTACACACATACTAACTTAACCTATACCTTAAACAAATATTTATTCTATGTGGGGAGGCAAGCCAAGCCCCCATGAGTTCTCCCGCCAATATCTCCTGTTTATCTTCCTGTATCCTGCTTGTACCTCCATGATGTGGTAGAAACGCACTGCCCTGTTATCAAAAGCACACTTCTGTGCTGAGGTCATAGTGGCAGCTAAAACATGACAACAATATGGCATCAAATTCTGCATTGGGTAGAGGTAGAACAAACAAGTAACCTACTGAGGTGAAAGACTACAGACTGTTTAATGAAGTATGAAAATTTAATGAAGTAAGACAGAATTTGAACTACATTTATCATGATGCAATGGGGCTGACTGCATGCTGGGATGTCAGGCAGGGTGCTTCCAACTATTGTGCATTTAAAAAGGCTCCCACGAGCCAACGAGCTGATGAGCTCTGGTTGCAGCGCTGGCATGCCAGTGAGAGGTATTGAAACATGAGATGATTTGTGGCAGCTTTTCCTGCACCCGAGAGATTAACCTACTGATCTCTGCTGATGAAGGGATGAATAAACAAATACATGTCCAGAGATGAATGAAATTATACAGCACTGGCTGCAGCTACTGAGGTGAAATACTACAGACTATTTAATGGAATATGACAATTTAATGAAGTAAGACAGAATTTGAACTACATTTATCATAATGCAATGGGACTGACTGCATTTTGGGGTGTGCAGCAGGGTGATCCCAACTGTTGTGCAAACATTCAAAGTATACAGCATCATCAGATGATACATGCTGTCCACCAGATATTCCACAACAATACCAATTACTGAATCAACACTAAACTTCCTACCAGCCATCTAGAGTATCATGTTCATGTCACAGGGTTAATGGATAACCATTGTTGACCATGGGGTCCCAGAGGTAACTTGGACTAGTGCCTCCTTGTTCCACATTTCTGGATCATACTTGTGAGTATCAAGAGGCCCAACAAGTACCATATCCTTGTGCCATAGTCACTGTTGAAAATGGGGTCTTTGGTTGGCAGTCAGGTTACCCCCTGTCCAAGCAAGGACTCTCACTCTAATCAGGGTAAGTCACACACAATCCAAATGATCCTGTGCCCACCCTCTGGTAGCTTGGCACTGAGCAGTCAGGCTTAACTTAAAAGGCAATGTTAAAGTATTTATGCAATAAATTGTGCAATAATGCAGTGGAACACTACAAAAAGACACCACACAGGTTTAGAAAAAATTAAGATATTTATCTGATAAAAAGCATGTCAAAACGATCAAGATTTGATAAGTATATGTTGAAATATCACTGTTAAAATGATAAATAGAGTCTTTAGATCTTAAAAAGCAACAAGTGTCTCTTGCAAGCACAAAGTACCTGGTTTGTGTCTAAATTATCTGCATGAGACCACAGAGGAGGAGGTGCTTGGAAAACGGGGAGGTGTGTGTCAGTTTCTCCAGGCACACATAGACAATGCGTTGATTCTTTTTCATGCAGCAAGGACTATGAGTCGACTTCCAGCGTGTGGGCTTGGGTCCTTTTCAGGTTGCGGGGTATTTGGATATCCTGGGGACGATGCAGAGAAATCCTGAGTGTGCAGGATGAAGTCACAGGAGTTGTGTCGATCCGGTGGGTTATACAGGGAAGTTTCTGTTGCACGGCAGGCGCAGTGTCGATTCTTCTCGCAGGAAGTCAGGCTGCGTCTTTCCAGCTCAGTGATACAATTATTCGGTGGACCGTGCGTCGAAGTTTAGGTCGCAAAGCTGGTGCTGTGTCGATCTCTACTAGGGGAGCTAGGCTGCGACTTTCCAGTTCAGCAATGGAGTGATTTTCTCATCAATTCTGGCAGGCTGTGCGTCGATTTTTGCTGCACAAGGAGTTCTTTTGCAGAGATGAAGTCTTTTTAGCCCTGAGACTTCAGGAAACAGGAGTCAAGCTCAATCCAAGTCCTTGGAGAGCATTTCTCAGCAGAGTAAGAGGCCAGCAAGGCAGCAGGGCAACAACAAGACAGCAGTCCAGTGTCTGAGTTGGTAGGGTCACGGACCTGGTATAAATACCCAAATTTTCCTTTGAAGTGGGGGAGACTTCAATGAGTGGCTTAGAAGTGCACAAGGTACCCTTTCAGTTCCATCATGTCTGCCAGGGTCCCAGTAGGAGGTTTGGTAGTCCATTGTGTGGGGGTAGGCCATGTCCTTTGACATGTAAGTGTCAGGCCCTCCACCCTCCCAGCCAAGGACGACCCATTCAGTATGCAGATATGTGCAGGAGTGACCTAACATCCTATGTTTGGGGTTGTCTGAGTGAAATGCACAAGGGAGCTGTCAACTAACCCAGCCAGATGTGGATTGTATGGCACAGAAGGATTTAAGTGCAGAGAAATGCTCACTTTCTTTTAAAAGTGTAATTTCTAAAATAGTAATATTAAATCCAGCGTCACCAGTCAGCAGGATTTTGTATTACCATTCTGGCCATACTAAATATGACCTTGTTACTCCTTTCAGATCATAATCTACCACTCAAACAGTATGTGAGGGAGCCCCAATGCTAGCCTATGAAAAGAGCAGGCCTCACAGCAGTGTAAAATGAATTTAGGGGTTTTACACTACCAGGACACATAGAACAGCCATGTTCACGTCCTGCCTTTTACTTACATAGCAGCCTGTCCTATGAGTTACCTAGCGCCTACCTTAGGGGTGACATATGTGTAAGGAAGTTTAAAGCTTGGCAAGTACTTTTAAAAGCCGAATCAAAGTGGCAGTGAAACTGCACACACAGGCCTTGCAATAGGAGGCCTGAGACATGGTTACAGGGCTACTTATGTAGGTGGCACAATCAGTGCTGACAGCCCACTAGTAGCATTTAAACTACAGGCCCTGGGCACATGTAGTGCGCTTTACTAGGGACTTAAGTAAGCCAATTTGGTATGAGCCAATGTCACCATGGTTTAAGGGAGAGAGCATATGCACCTTAGCACTGGTTAGCAGTGGTAAAGTGTACAGAGTCCTAAAACCAGCAAAAACAGTGCCAAAAAGTGTATGGAGGCAGGCAAAAAGTTGAGGGTGACTACCCTAAGGCTGTCAAGTCTAACAGTCACAAAGTCGTGCAACGCATGCATTCAATTACTTTGACACCTCTTGCGCTACATTAAGCCTTGGCCAGGCATCATGGATGCAAGGTAGGGTTCACCTGGTAGGGGAGCAGGAAAAATGGCACTTAGACTTTTAAGAAATTCCAATACATCATGTATGTTTCCTTCAATTACCACCTGCTCAGAGCAGACATTACAAGGGTCATAACATTGCTTACAATGGGCCCCTATGTACAGTTCAGGGTTAGTACCAACATCGTTTGCCCTAAGCCTGAACAGTACATCTATAATGTCTACAGATTTTGTACCTCTTGCCCCCTACTCTGTGGAATGGTGTGCAACATTTCTTATGTGGCCCACACATGGTGGTGGTAGGGTGTTCTAAGGGACACAGGAAGAGTGGCGCTGCACTGGGGGCAGTGACAGTTTTCCTTCTTATTGAACTACCTATGCACATGCATGTTTTACATATCCTAAGTACCAGGTATACTCTCAGCATCCACATTCTATACACATGTGATGTGTCCAAACTCAGTCACAATTATCAAGATGGGTAGATTGTGTAGATTAATCTGCACACATCTTGTTTGCACCAATCCATAGACATGTCCCACATCTATCTGCAGCAGAGGTTAAATCTCATTGTGTACTCAACTGACTGTTGCCCAGAACAAAAAAGCTCCTTTCACTGCCGCTGCCTTACTTAATTTCAAAAGAGTAGTCAGACACAGGTGCAAGTGTCTCCTTGACAAGCTCCCTACAGACCTCACCATATGTAAATAATTTGTGCCATGTCCTAAGTAAATGAAAGCAATGTGTGGCACACAGTACTGCAAAATGTGCTGTGACAAATATGTTGGCAACAGGCATATTAATCAGATAAAGAGACCTCTTACACATATCTTGACTGACATCACTATTAATTTAGGCATGCTTTCCTTTTCCCCATAATTCAATAGCAGCACACATTAGCACTTGTGCAACAATCAACTTAATCTACGTCCTCAGCATTACATCAGACATGGGCCCTCATTCTGACCTTGGCGGGCGGCGGAGGCCGCCCGCCAAAGTCCCGCCGTCAGATTACCGTTCCGCGGTCGAAAGACCGCGGCGGTAATTCTGACTTTCCCGCTGGGCTGGCGGGCGGTCGCCTTCAGACCGCCCGCCAGCCCAGCGGGAAAGAGGCTTCCACGATGAAGCCGGCTCGGAATCGAGCCGGCGGAGTGGAAGCTGTGCGACGGGTGCAGTTGCACCCGTCGCGTATTTCACTGTCTGCGCAGCAGACAGTGAAATACATGTAGGGGCCCTCTTACGGGGGCCCCTGCAATGCCCATGCCAGTGGCATGGGCACTGCAGGGGCCCCCAGGGGCCCCGCGACCCCCCCTACCGCCATCCGGATCCCAGCGGTCGGACCGCCGGGATCTGGATGGCGGTAGGGGGGGTCGGAATCCCCGCGGCGGCGCAGCTTGGAGGATTCAATGGGGCGGCGGTACACTGGCGGGAGCCCGCCAGTGGTGCCGGTCCGACCGCGGCTTTACCGCCGCGGTCGGAATCCCCATTGGAGCACCGCCGGCCTGTCGGCGGTGCTCCCGCGGTCCTCCGCCCTGGCGGTCAAAGACCGCCAGGGTCAGAATGAGGGCCATGATGTCAATACCCAAACTCAGATGATGTTATCTTATTGATCACACATCCCATTTTAACATTGCATTGTACACATCATACTCTCTTACACAAAACCCTGGAAAGACACATGTGACACACAAGATGACACTTACTGGCTGCATGGGGGTCTTCAAACAGGGACACCTCTCCAATTAGGTAGGGTGGAGGTCCACCTTGAAGACATGACAGTAACACAGCTTTGTGGTTATTAAACATTCATGAGCATGGACAACTGTTACACATTCAACTGTGTCATACAGACTTTACTGGTTTACCTTGATGACACAAACCAACCATTGTAGGTAATTGATAACCCTTTCCTGCCAAAGCCATACACTGGTACAACAGCATTCACTTGTATTTCCAGATTATCTGCAGGCATATGAGAAGACAACACAATTGTGTGAAATGTGTCTAAGAATGTACATTGGAAGTGCTACAGACTAAGCCTCTATTCCACCTACACATTCATGTGGTGGTGCATTCTCCCATTTTATTAATCATTCTTGGCTATGGGGCATATCTGTAGAGAGTGGATCAGCATCCATTGCTGTTCCACTTGTTTTGCTGACCTAAGCACACTCCACAGCCAACTTGTGTGTGATATATTTGAGAGACAGCCTGTCAACGAGACCGGATCCTCTAAGTTTGCACCTGTTCCCAATATGTCCACCTCTTGGCAGCTCCAAACTCTACTAGATATCATAGCACAGAGTTAAAGATTGGCCAAGTGGGGGATGGGGTTTAGGTTGGGAACAGCGGGGAAGGAGACCTGTGGAAGCAAGAGTTAAGAACACAATAGCACGGTCATTCACATTAATCTTCATGAACTTTGTTTTAATTCTTTATGCTCTTATAACATGAGAGATCAAGAACTTTTCAATAACTTGACCGTTTTATAATCATATAATCTGCACATTGAACTCTCTCAAGTTAATTCTTAGAATAGCAATTACATCACAACAAGAGTCAATAAGTACATTCGTTCCCAAAGAATTAACTGGTATAGGATTCATGAATGACACTGTAGAATTTGCAAACTGACTAAACGTGTTTTGTCTAGAAAGATCACACTCTGTTTGATCTAAGTTTCAAGATTCAATTGCCCAGAAGTTATTGCGCACCTTATTGCCAGACTGCTCATCAAGACTCAAGTACCTGGAAGATCATGCGTTCTGCCGATCTGAACTGCAAGGGTTAATTGCCAAGAATGAATCGCGCAGACTGGTGCAGATTCAACAATCAAGATTCAAATGCCTCGAAATGATCGTGCACTCTGCCGATACGAACTGCAATGGTTAATTGCCAAGAATGAATCGCGCACACTGTTGCCGATTCAACCATTGAGATTCAAATGCCTCGAAATGATTGCACACTCTGCCAATCCGAACTGCAAGGGTTAATTGCCAAGAATGAATCGCGCTCACTGTTGCTGATTCAACCATCAAGATTCAAATGCCTCGAAATGATCGTGAACTCTGCCGATCCGAACTGCAAGGGTTAATTGCCAAGAATGAATCGCACACTCTAAATCACAAAGCCAAAAAATCAAATGTTTCTAGAAAATGGAGTCGAAGGTCTATCCTGAACTCCGCGTTAGCCCCCTGCTTGAAGATCAGCAAGATAATGAGGACAGGGCCAGGAAATGTCCAAGTAGACCTCCGGAACAGGAGCCCAGGAAACTGCTGCTGCTCTGCACCGGGACCTCTGAATAGTGAGCACGTGGAGCTGGGCTGGGATCCTTAAATAGACCCAAGCCCCGCTCACATGCCACACCCAACCAGGCCGCAGGAAAGGCTTGAAAATGAACAATACATTACAAACAGCATTAATGACATTTCAAGATAAATACCTGCAATGCAAAAAGTTAATATGGAATATCAACACACAATGCATGAATTATTACACTGCATAAGGTTTGGCGTTTTGCATTATGTTGCCCGTAGAGCGCGCACTGTCATGTTGTTGACACAGCCCACCATGTGGCAGGTTTGGGGCCAATAACTCATATGGTATGTAACGGCATTGATAAACTGTGCAGGCTTAGGGTCAATCTTCTGGCCCAGATCAGTACATAATGGCACATTGATACCAATAGTGTTCCTACTTGTCACACCTGCTCAGTGCTGGTGTTACAGCTACCCGCCTGAGATGTGACACAGTTTAGTTCCTTAGTTTCAAGTACACCATTTTGAAACAGCCCCTACCACATGTACGCCCCCTGTTGCATACATCTTGCCTGGCGTAGGCATGATGTGGTTCAGGGGGTCAGAGTTGGTGAAATTAATACATTACCCCACTTGAGCCCAGATTTATACTTGTTTTGCACTGAATTAGCGTTCTTTTTTACACTAATTCAACGCAAACTTAACTTCATATTAACATTTTGGCACTAGACCCATTAGCGTCAAAATATTGCAATTAAAGTAATTTTTTGGATGAGTGAAACCACCTTGCGTCAAAGAGATCCAAGGTAGGTTTCCCATCCAGAAAATGACTCAGACCACAAATGCCACATTTATCCACCCGTGCTAAAATGACGCACGGGTGTGAGACGGACCCAAAAAATGACGTTAACTCCGATTTGGGTCAAATTGTAATGCCCAAGTCAGACCAGGTGCTAAAATGAGGCCCACACAACACTACCTAAGGAAAACACAAAGAAGCAACATTACCAACCCACAGGACAATATGGAAGTGCTACTGCCTCAGCTTGGTAGATGACTCAGAGGACAGCAACAACAACTGCAACCACCACCACCACAAGGGGGCCCGCAAAGGCAACACACAAGGCAGGAGAGGATATTCTAAGACAGCCTCAGGGAACAAGATATCATTAGGACATACAGACTCAACCGGCAAGCCATACTACACCTGCTGCACCACATTGAGCCACAGATCACAGCCAGCCTGCAGACCACACATAATATACCACCTGTCACAAAGCTCCTAGATGTCCTGCACATGCTGGCAAGTGGCTCATTTCAGACAATGTGTCACAGCCGTCATTTCTCGGTGTTCCTGATGAAGGTGTTACCACATCATCTTCCCCAACACCCAGCAAATGCAAAGGGAGATAACACCAGGGTTCTACCAGTTTTCTGGCTTTCCTTATGTGCTTGGTGCAATGGACTGCACCCATGTGCGACTTGTTCCACCTTTAGCAACAGAGCATTTATACAGAAATCGCAAACACATGCATTCCATAAACGTACAGGCCATAGTGGACCACCAGGGACTATTTACAAACATTTTGGCCTAGAATCCTGGGGCCGTCCATGACGCCCACATATTCAGGCACAGCAGGATCAACGAACACTTCCAGAATGGGCAATATGGAAATGGCCTCCTTGTGGGTAAGTCAACAAACCTAGCAACATACACACAACACACCAACCCTGTAGGGCACACAAGACATACACCACTCCAAAAATACTTGGCTAGGGTAACACAGATGTGCAGGTAACAACACATATGCAACATGCTGCAGTACAGCACAATCAGTGCACATCACAAACCCATACACCCACATGTACTTAACACACCCACAACTTGACAGGTTCACCACATGAAAGACAGGTGCAGATATGTACCTTTGCTAACAGAAGATGCCCACAAACCACTACAAGTGCCCACAGGTTGCCTACTACGTACACTTCACACACACACTGTACACCAAACAAAGAATAGCACAGCAATGCCAATGGCATACACCATGCTCATATAACCTAAGGTCACACATAGGCACAGACCACTTAATCATAGTCACTGTTAAACAGTGCAGATCATGGATGCCATAGTGGACCCAGTAGGAGTATAGAGGACATCACTGACCTTACATGCACTGTGCTAAGGGACACATTTGCTAAGTAGCTGGACTACATCCCATAACCTGCACTGTGCATGTGTCAACAGTATATATGGTGATATAGGTAGTGGAATACAGGAGGGACCTGGTAATAATGTTGATCATCCTGAAACAATGGGCTACACACCCTTGGACACCTGAGCTGGAACAAACATCAGCTGCCACACAAGATCACTAAGGGACATATGTAAGTGCCCCTAGTGTCATTGTCATGGCCTGCACTGTCTGTACAAATTGGCGGATTACCACTCTTTTGTAACTTGAAGCCACATTGTAAATTGGGCACCCTCCCACACAGCACTTAGCATGGAAGTGGCGTGGAATGTGTATTGCTGGAGGTCTATCACCAAAAGATTCATAGCATGAAGATGCTGACTCAAATGTAGGTGTCACCCAAAAGCTGAGGCAGTGCCAACAACAAACACCACCCCAGGGGCGCCGTTTGCAGGTTGGAATAAGAAAATAGACTGTGATTTGACCTCATATGAATGTGCCACCTATGCATGCAGCATACTGCTGCCCACACAGAAAGAGCCAATTGTTCATCAAAACAGTATATGAATAGGAAGGTGTCCCTTCCTGCACAGATACCTCCACCTCCAGTTAGCCAAGCTCCACTGGGCAGCTAGCCAAGCACCATGGTACAAGGTTGGCAGTTTTGGTGCACGGCTACATATTAGACGCAGGTGCAGGGAACGACAAAGGGTTGCCTATTAACATGTCACACATAGTGCATTCCTGCATAGAGAAAATGACGCAGCACAGTGCTGCTAGTGTCAGAACTGTGTTGTGCATTGTCACTTAAAATGGGCCTTAAGTGTTGCATATCATCTGTAATGGCACATGTCAAAATGGCTTGGATGTCCAGGCTCTGTATGGCTACCACATTGTCACCACATCTGACCCCATTGTGTTGTGAGGATGTGTTATGTCTCCTCTTGTGATAGCGCACTGATACAAAGGTGGACTACCCAACACTTGGTACATACATACTGAGCATCAGTCAGGAATTCTATTGATATGTACCAGGTCCTTGACCCAAAACCCAAGATTGTCATGTCCAACAACACAGTGGCAATAAAACGTATGACAAGGCCAGGAACTCACACAATACCACAAACGCGTATGAGTCACAACCAACTCCAAATAACAACTGCCATGCTACACGACAAACCTGAACAACAACTTACATCTTTCATCTTTTGCAGCTGATCAGGATTATGGCATACAGCCGTGGCTGATGACCACATTTGCAAACCCAAACACAGCAGCAGAGCGTGCATACAATGAGAGACACTGTCAGTCACGGAAAGGACATTTGGCAAACTGAAATCAAGATTCAGGTGCCTGGACCTGTCAGAAAGCAGCCTCCTTCATGCCCCACACATTGTTTGTAAAATCATCCTGACAAATGCCATCCTGCACAACCTATGTGTGCAAATGAACGTTCCAGTGCATGACCAGGTTGCTGACTTGCCTGAGGAGGAGGAGAATGGTGCTGATGATATGGAGGGGGACCAGCACAACACAGCTGCTGAGGTATGCCGGGGACTGTAAATTGTCAAAGATGTTTTCACATAAAAATCACTGAAATCACCTTGTTCTATATGTCTATAAGCACTTCACATATACAACCAAACCTGTTTTGGTCTATTCAATCTCCACTACATATACCATAGTAATCTTAGTCTTACCTCAGGGAGTATGTAACAGTTGCCAATCTTACAAGTGATGTCGTAACATAATATGTGATGTGTAACATTGTACTGCCACCATCACACAAATCACTTACAGCCTGATCACTAATATGTGACAACAAAAGGACACAATCCATGGACCACAACACATATTGTACATTCATGTTGCCAACTTACTAATCAATAGCTCATCACACCCAACCACATCATGTCCCATTATGTCCTAATAGGATGTATGCAAGGGGCCCACACCTGAGGTTGAGGATGTTGAAAAATAGAAATTAAGTCATGTTGGAACTTAACACTGTCACAACTCAGTGTGAGAGTGGCAATGGCTGTATGGGACAAGTGTGGCGAGGCGGGGACATCTTTGGTATGGTGATCATGACATGCCCAGGGATTGTAACCAATGGAAGAAGCTCAGCCTGCATAGTCAATACATGGTAATCTGTCCTGCCACTTCCATGGGGCACAAGCTTGACACAGGGTAAACATGACTTCACTCATTGCACGGACACATCTGTGGTATGCACATTAGTAGGGATGAGAACATATGCAGCTAGGGCTGCAGGTCTATCATACAAAAGGCAACAACCATTGGTAAATGCAATGATTGAAATCCAAAATATGTGATCCTACCATATTCTGGGTGGAATGCACACATGTACCAAATATGTACACATGTCAGGCAAACATGCTGTCTTCACACAACTCTCACTAAACTCTAAATCCAAATATGGAGACAGATGTCGGGTCACATTTTCTAGGTAGCAATAGTTTGCCCATCATCAACAATGCCTGACCTGCGCATGCACCTCCAAAATAGTATGCTCTTTATGACAACATCACACATCACATACCAATTCACAATACACAATCAAATATCAGAAGTATTGCATTGTACTGAATGGTAAACATATGTGGACACACTGTTGTTACAGATGCACATATATATGCATGGCATGCAAAAATTTGCATGCTGTTAACACACACATTGGTTGAACAGACTAATCACACCCTTAACACATTGTTGCATGGACTACCACATGAGGCCATACCCAATAAGCCACACTGCAGCACAGCCCAAGTCATATGTATGTTGATTCAGTGTGCATCTACGAACAATGCAAAAATCCATGCAATCAGAAAATGAGTAATAAAATATGAAGCAAATGCATCTAAAACATCTGGAAACTTGACACATGGGCCCTTAGCGTGAATTGTATCTTTGCTCTCCTTTTTTATGCAGCCTTCTGTGAAATCGACTCACAATCATCATACGTCAATGTAAATGACCCACGTGCATTATGCATCTAAAAAAAACTACACAAATGTGAAATGCATCAAATTAATACCCGCAAAACTGAAACATATGACGCACGGGGATAGGAAGTGATGTAATAGGAAATCCTGTCTACAAGCATGGTACAGTGGGTTTAGTTTCACCTTCTCTTTGCAGTCTTGCCTTTGTGACTGTGTGGTTGTGTTTTGGAGCTGGTGGTTGAGCATTGGTTATGTCTTGGAGTTTGTGGTATCCCTTCTGTTGTGTGATCCTGTATTTTGTGTGCATTTTGTTCCAGTAGTTGTGGTTTTGTGTAGTTTTTGTATAGTTTTCTCTGTGTGCTATGGGGTGTCTGTCCAGTGTTGTTACTAATTTGTGATAGTTGTGATAAGTTGGTTGGGTTAAGTGTCCATTCTTTTTTTTTCTTTCTTTGTTTTTGGGGTCAACTCTGACCATAATTCAACATGTCTGGAAGGGGGACGATGACAAGGATTTCCGAGGATGCGCTAGTTAGATTTGTGTGGCTGGTATCCCACTACCTGCCTATGATGCTTGAGAAGGGTGGCCGGGACATCCAGGGATACTGGACCGAGGCCAGGTGGCTGCGGGGGGGGCAGGTGCTCCACCACCTGAAGAGAATATACAGGACCTGGAGGAATAAGCACCACCTCAAGCATCGCTGGGCAGATCTGGTGGCCAGAGAACAGGATCTGTTCGATTACCTTGGTGTTGAGATTGGCGGACCTGTTTGTGAGTCTCACATTGGCATACTATTTACTGTTCACTGCTTTTGAAAGACAGTGGCAGATGAGTTGGAGTGCTGCATGCACTTTTTGCAGACAGATTGTTTGCAACCAGAATGAAGTGTATCTGCGTCAGTTTAGGCCTGGAGCTCACATGTCTAACTATGATACCAATGCAGATAAGATGTCTGATGAGTCCTGCACAACCATCACGAAGGCACACATTTCAGAGGCCATAGTGACACCTGTGCCCCGGCATAGTGTTATGTAAGAAATGCAGAGGCACCATCAGCCTACCATATTTTCCCTGGACTCTGTCAACAAAGTTGGGCAATGCATGTATAGCGCAACTTTGTCATCATTTCATGCACATGACCCCTTCCATTGTGTTAGCAAAGGGGGTTTACCCGCCTTAGGGAGCAATGAATATGGGGCATTTGATACCATTAGACAACTTTGTCACGTCAGTCATGGATTATTCAACGTGTGATCATTGCAGACTTAAAACTGAGCGACAAGTCTATCACACACAAAGCACCTCTGGGTGCCTTGTAGGACAAGCTTGAGTACCTGAGTCATATGTCTTGTGAAGTGCCAGGGTAGTGTCAACTCCCCCTTATACCATGTTATTCTGTCTTCTATAGATGGCCCACATATGGTTGTTGCAGGGTGTAGCACTACATTAGTCTCTGACCCAGTGTTAGTGTTCAGATATGTGGCTTTAACTCACCTGAGTGTCTGTGTCATTGTGTGTTTGTAGTGGTGTTTCGGTTGCACTGTTTTCCACTAGGTTAACTAGCTCACTCCTCTCAACTAGTTCACACTGAAATTTGTTGTTTGTGATTTGACACTAAGCATGGTTTTCCATTCATGTCTTACATGTATCCCTGCCCCCTACACGATTGGTGAAGTGGTGCAATTTGAAGATCCAGCTGTATCCCGTAAGTGTGATCATGTGTGTCCTGTGAAGTAATCCAGGTTTGGTGTGAGTGAGTCATGTGTGTTGAATACAACGCCAGATGTGATAAGCTGTCCAATTATCAGATATCAAAGTAGGCTGGATGATGACACTATGGCCCTCATTACAACATTGGCGGTAAAAGCTGATTACCGCCGTGCAGAAGACTGCCAACACACCACCGTGGAAGCGGAATTCTGCCACAGTCATTATGACCCACAGCTCAGAATCCGCCAAAATTTAGACACCCACACAAGTCCGCCACACCAAAGGTCAGTGATAAACTGACGAAAACAAAACCTCCACGTCACGCCAACAGGAATATGCCCACACTATCACGAACCACGAATCCACGCGGCAGTCTTTCAACCGCGGTATTCCTTTGGGGGTACACACCGCTGCGCTCAAAATACACACACATATACAAAACACTACCACATTGGACAATTATAAATACACACACCTGATACACATACACACACCACTCCCACCCACAATATAAAACACACACCCACTTCACCCACAAACCCCTATGACCAAAATCCCGAAAAAAGGCCAGAGAGAGACACTACAAACTACAACCAAGCATCCACAGCCACATAACTTCCACACGCCTCACACAACACACCACACACCACCCCACACATCACCCACACCACCCCATGGCACGGCAAAGACACCCCAGGTTCTCTGAGGAGGAGCTCAGGGTAATGGTGGAGGAAATCGTCCGGGTGGAGCCACAGCTATTTGGATCACAGGTGCAGCACACCTCCATAGCTAGGAAGATGGAGCTATGGCGAAGAATAGTGGACAGGGTCAACGCAGTGGGACCGCACCCAAGAAATAGGGATGACATCAGGAAGAGGTGGAACGACCTAGGGGGGAAGGTGTGTTCCGTTGTGTCAAGACACCAACTTGCGGTTCAGAGGACTGGCGGCGGACCCCCACCTCCTCCCCCACAACTAACAACTTGGGAGGAGCAAGTCTTGGCTATTCTGCATCCTGAGGGCCTCGCAGGAGTAGATGGAGGAATGGACTCTGGTAAGGCAATCTTTACTACTATATCCCCCACCCTACCTGCATGTCATCACATACCCCCACCTTCGCCCTCACCCCCATCACTCCAACTCCTCACAATTGTCCCAATATCACAAACCACACATCCCAACACCAAGCCCTGCATGCAACAACAAAGCATGGACACCCATCACCAGAGCATGGCCACTGCACATACCCACACACCCCCCTAAACCATCATCACACAAGGTCCCACACAGTAATGCAAGCACTGGGGTACACGGTTACCCACCCATTGCACACCATGGCACACACAGATGCAATAATCATGGTTTTATACCCCTGCAGGACCCCTACCCAACGTCACCGCACAGGAGGGTCCAGACATGTCCACACCACCAACAGAAGAGGCCCACAGTGATGACAGCAGCTTTATCCAACTGGATCTAGATGACCAGCCCGGCCCATCTGGGACCACGGGATAGTTCCCCTGACACAGTCACGGGCCACCACAGAGCTTCCCTCCTCTGGAAACACCAGCACAGCACCCACCAAGCGGGCCATACCTCTGTCCCCAGGACACGTCAATCAGCAGTGTTTCCACCGCTACAGGCAACCCAGGCTAACCCACCACCCCAACAACAACAGGGACCTGGGGGCAGTGGCAGTGGGTACACGGTCCAGGGGACAGAGGCCCAGGGAAACATGGGAACTGGGAGGGCTGCTGTGTGACAGGGAGAGGACAGGCCCAGGGAACCCACTCTCCACGAGGCCCTCTCCAACATCATGGGAGCCTACCACCATTCCCAGGAGACGATGGCAACGGTACTGGCCAAGTTTCAGGAGACCCAGCGGCTGCAGGAGGAACAGTATTTGGGCTTCAGGGAGGAACTCAGATCCATCAATTCCACCCTGGACACCATCGTAGGGGTGCTGAAGGAAGTCCTCAACATAATGAGTGACACTGTGGCACAACAAGGGGCCCCTGACACTAGCATGGACGATGAACTGCCCACCATTTTGTTCCAGGTGCCTACCCAATAGCCACAAGTGGTGCCTCTGGAGTTGCCCCATCACATAAGCGATGCTGCTATTCCGCAGGATGTAAGTGTCATGCACTGAGACAGGGAATTTGGCATTAACATGGGAGATGTACTGGTCGGCCAAACACACCATCTGCACATTCATCGAATGTTAACTCTTCCGGTTTCTGTACACCTGTTCACTCCTGCGGGGGGGGACCAAGGCCACATGTGTCCCATCAATGGCACCTATGATGTTGGGGATATGTCCAAGGGCATAGAAGTCACCTTTCACTGTAGGCAAATCCTCCACCTGAGGCAACATGATATAGCTCCAGTTTCAGCAGGGCAGACAACACTCTGGACAACACGATGGAAAACATAGCCTGGGACATCCCTGATGCTATGGCCACTGTTGTTTGAAATGACCCACTTGCAAGGAAATTGAGTACTGACAGCACCTGCACTTGAGGGGGGATTCCTGTGGGATGGCGGATAGCTGACATAATATCTGGCTCCAACTGGGCACACAGTTCCAGGATTGAGGTACGTAAACACAGCTTACTCAGAAAACTATTCATAAACCGAAATTTGCCTGTATGGGTGTTGAGCCAAGGCCTAGGTATGTGTGACGCAGTTAAAAATAAAGCCATGTGGGCACCTGAAATGGCGGCTGCCTGACCTGTAAAGTGGGACAATGGGACATGAGGTAACTGCGCTGGAGTTGTACACCGTCGCGGTAGGCGGTCGAAGACCGCAGCACAATTCTGCATTGGTTAACATTGGGCCCTATGGGTCCTAGGAGCCAATGACGATGTACGCACCTCCGCGGACGTGGCCGCTATTTTCTATCTGTTCACTCACTTGATACCTGACCTTCAACAGGAGAGGATCTACACTGCAAGTGCTGTTGTGACCTCAGTCTGGAAGAGACAATGGCTTGTGCGTCTGGGGAAAGGGCCCCTGCCTTCAGCACGGAGGAGTTGGAGAAACTCATGGATGGGGTCCTCCCCCAGTACACGCTACTCTACGGTCTTCCAGACAAACAGGTAAGTACACTGGGAGCATGCTGTATGGGCAATGCCTCTGTGGAGTGGTGTGGATGAAAGATGGGGGGGAGAATGAGGCGTTCTTGAAACGACGGTGAGTGCATGTGCCACATGGCAAGGGTAGGGATGCGGGCCAATGACTGTGACAGTGCAGTTGGTAATAACTTCTTTTTTTCCCCTGTACAATTCCTGTAGGTCAGCGCCGACCAGAAGAAGGATATTTGGTGCCATCGCCAAGGACGGCCGGACCCTGGGGGTCTACCACAGACGGAGCACCCACTGCTGGAAAAGATGGGAGGACATTCACCACTGGAGCAAGAAGATGGCGGAGGGGTGCCCGTAGCACCATGACCCCCCTGATGTTCAGGATCCTGGCGGTGGCATACCCGGAGTTGGATGAGCGCTTGAGGGCATCACAGCAGCAACAAGGGGGTGAGTACACTCTCATTCAGCTGATTCAGCGCGCATTGTATGTGTCTGAGTAGGGGAGGTGGGCTGTGGGTTCCCCTAGGCCAGGGCGAGTTTGCTAGTTAAGTCCCCTTTTTCAGGCAGACCCTGTGGCACCACACCCCACCTGGGTACAGTGCCAACTACACCTAGTCAGGCTCCTGTGATATCCGTGTGCAGAAATCGACCATAGCCTTGTAAGCCATGTCCCAGGGATTGAATAGTGGACCCCAAGCGCGCGGCGTAGTGCAGGGGGCTTCTGTGTCTGTCGTGTCCGCCAACTGTAGCGGTATTGCATGCACTCAACATGTCTTTCTTCTGTCTCCCCCCCCTTTTTTGTGGTCTCCCTGTACTTGTGTGCATTAGCATCATAGGCGGAGGAGCAGTGGCACCAGAGCAGAAGAGAGCTGCATCCCAGATAGCCCTGGAGGGCGACACTACGGACTCTGAATTCACAAGTGGGACAGAGGGCGAGGGGAGCTCAACAGCGGGGACAGGAGCTGACAGCAGTGATATGGAATCCTCCTCTGATGGGAGATCCCTCGCGGTGGCGGGCCCATCTGTGCCACCCACCTCTACAGGTACAGCCGCCACCCCCCCTCCAGCACCGCCCTCCCAGCAGCCTCTCAGCCTTTGCCCCGTGCCCGCTCACCCAGGAAGGAGGGCCCCTGCCCCAGTCACCCCTGCTGCCCTCAGTGAGGAGGCCATTGACCTCCTCAGGTCCCTCACGGTTGGGCAGTCTACCATTTTGAATGCCATCCAGGGTGTAGAGAGGCAGTTGCAACAAACCAATGCATTCCTGGAGGGCATTCATTCTGGTCAGGCAGCCCTTCAGCGAGCTTTTCAGACTCTGGCCTAAGCACTGATGGCAGCCATTGTCCCTGTTTCTAGCCTCCCTCCTCCAACTTCCTCCACCCAGACCCACACATCTGTACCTCAGCCTATCCCAAGCACACCATCAGACCAGCATACACAAACCTCAACACACAAAGGAAGCTCAGGCAAATATAAGCACCACACATCCCAAAGGCACTCACACAAGCATCAGACACATGCAGACATACCAACATCCACTGCCTCCCCTGTGTTCCCCTCCTCCTTGTCTCCCTCATCCCTCCCAGTCTCGTCTCCACTCACACCTGCATGCACTACAACTTTAGCCACTACATCCATCACCAGCACACACACCACCTCACCCCGCTCACGTGCACTCACCTCCCCAACTACCATTCACACATCCCCTGTGTCCTCTCCCAGTGTGTCTGTGAGGCCACCTCCCAAGGTACACAAACTCAGCCACACACCCACCCAACAGCCATCCACCTCATGACAGCCTCCAGCCCATGCACCTTCACCCAAAGTCAGCAAACGTACACCTCCTACAACCACAACCTCTTCCTCCACTCCCAAACCCCCTCCATCTACCCATCTCAGTGTTCCTAAGAAACTTTTCCTGTCTACCCTTGACCTCTTTCCCTCACCTCCCCGACCCTGTCAGTCTCCTAGGGCCCGACTCTCCAGGTCCCAACCTAGCAACTAAGCCACAACATCGACGGGACCAGTGGTGCCAGTAGTCACCGGATTCTGGAGTGCACCAGGCAGCAGGGCAGCCAGTTTGGCAAGGAGCTAGAGCACGGATAGTCCCCCACCTGTCAAGCATCAAAAGTTGGCCAGTGCCCGGCGGGAGAGGGGGAAGACACCAGTCAGCAAACCTGCTTCCAGGGGTTCAGGTGGGAGTGTGGAGTCAGCTGCGACACCTTCCAAGGTGGGAAAGAGGCACAAGAAACCCCGCAAGTCCGGGAAGATCAGCACGGCGGAGAAGACCGCCATCAGCCCCGCTGCCCAGGAGCCGGCCAGCAGCAGCCCCGCTGGCTCACACATGACAGCCAGCAGCAGCCCCGCTGCCCAGGAAGCGAACGCCAGCAGCAGCCCCGCTGCCCAGGAGGCGACCGCCAGCATCAGCCCCGCTGGCCCAGACAGGACCACCAGCATGAGCCCCGCTGCCTAGGAGGCGACCGCCAGCAGCCCTGCTGGCCCAGACAGGACCGCCAGCATCAGCCCCGCTGCCCAGGAGGTGACCGCCAGCAGCATCCCCGCTGGCCAGGAGGCGACCGCCAGCAGCAGCCACGCTGGCCAGGAGGCGATCACCAGCAGCAGCCCCGCTGGCCAGGAGGCGACCTCCAGCATCAGCCCCGCTGGCCCAGACAGGACAGCCAGCATCAGCCCTGCTGCCTAGGAGGCGACCGCCAGCAGCCCCGCTGGCCCAGACGCGACCGCCAGCATCAGCCCCGCTGCCCAGGAGGTGACCGCCAGCATCAGACCCGCTGGCCAGGAGGTGACCACCAGCATCAGCCCCGCTGCCCAGGAGGCGACCACCAGCATCAGCCCCGCTGCCCAGGAGGCGACCGCCAGCAGCAGCCCCGCTGGCCAGGAGGAAACCACCAGCATCAGCCCTACTGCCCAGGAGGTGACCGTCAGCAGCAGCCCCGCTGGCCCAGACAGGACCGCCAGCAGCAGCCCCACTGCCCAAGACAGGACCGCCAGCAGCTGAAGCACTGCCAAGGACACCGCCGCCACAATCACCGCTGCCAAGGACACCGCCGCCACAAGCACCGCTGCCAAGGACTCCGCCGCCACAAGCACTGCATGCCCATGAGCGCCAAAAACACTGATGCTACTGAGGCCGCCACGAGCAGGATGAAGCACTCTGTGCACCAAGCCCCCTCCAGAACCAGTGGAAATGTACATCCACTACCTCTGTCCTTGGCAGGATGAAGCACTCTGGGCACCAAGCCCCCTCCAGAACCAGTGGAGTATCACATCCACTACCTCTGTCCTTGGAAGGATGAAGCACTCTGGGCACCAAGCCCCCTTTAGAACCAGTGGAGACTGTTATCCACTTGAGAGACTGTGGCTTTGCACTCCACAGGATTGAACAGTGTGCAAACCACCCACTGTAGAGACTTGTGAGACTGTGGCTTTGCACTCCCCAGGATTGAACAGTGGGCATACCACCCACTGTAGAGACTTGTGAGACTGTGGCTTTGCACTCCCCAGGATTGAACAGTGGGCAACCCACCCACTGTAGAGACTTGAGAGACTGTGGCTTTGCACTCCCCAGGACAGTGGGCATGGGACCCCCTCATGGATTTGTCGTCATGCACTCAACCGGTTGAGGTGCCCCCCCTTTCCCTTCCCCCTGAGGTGCCTGTTTTATTTCTATCTGATGCCCCTGCAGTGTTCTCTCCATCATGTTCGGGTATCTTGTGTGGGCCTCGCCCATGCATTTGGGGCCCAGTGGTCCACGGACTTTAAGAGTGGAATACCCTGGACTAATATTCTTGGTGTATATATTTGTAAATAGTGTATGTATATTATTCGACTACTGAACTTTAATAGATTACAATTGTTCACCTCATTTCCTTTTGTCTTTGCATTCTTCCAGGGGGTTTGGGGGGTGTAACTGTAATGTATCATGCTGTATTATTGTGTGTGTTGTCGTGCGTGAGGGAGGGGTTGGGGGTGTTGCGTGTTGCCTGTGTGTGTCACCTTTTTCCCCTCCCCCTCCCCCTCCCCTGTGTCGTAGGTGCAGTACTCACTATGGTCTTCGCCGCTGGCGTTCGTGCTCCTGGTAGAGGAGCAAGAAGATAAAGGCTGGTAAACGTGGAGCTCGGGTTCCATGGCATCCTAGTTCCTCGAGGGGTGTGCAGAGGTGAGCGTTTTCCCTTTGAAGTCCTGTTTCCGCCGTGTTTTCGTTCGCGGTGAATCCGTCCCAGAAAAGGTGGCGGATTGGTAGGTTGTGATACTGTGGGCGGTTCATTGTCTCCCGCCTGTCTGTTGGAGGTGACTGCCACGCTGTTTGTTTGAACCGCTGTGGCGGTCGGAGTGTTAAAGTGGCAGTCTTTGTTGGCAGTTTCCACCACGGTCTTAATTCCATTTTTTGTTCCGCTGGACTGTTGGCGGTCTTACCGCCGCTTTAACACCGACCGCCAGGGTTTTAATGACCACCTTGATATCACTTTTCAGTGATATCTCAACATTTACTTATTGCATCTTGATCATTTTGACCTGCATCTCATCAGATAAATATCATATATTTTTCTAAACACTGTGTGGTGTATTTTTGTGGTGCTATATGGTGTTATTATATACTTTATTGCACAAATACTTTACACATTGCCTTCTAAGTTAAGCCTGAGTGCTCAGTGCCAAGCTACCAGAGGGCGGGCACATGATAATTTGAATTGTGTGTGACTTACCCTGACTAGAGTGAGGGTCCTTGCTTGGACAGGGGGTAACCTGACTTTCAACCAAAGACACCATTTCTAACAGCGAGCAAAAGAGCTTGCTATGGCATAAAGCTGTACATGCTGTGTGAGAGCTCTTCTGACTATGTGTACAGCTTGAGAGTGTATAAAGGGAAGGACTCTAACCTAAACCCTGTAGGTTGCCCTTCCACATTAGAGGTCACAAGTAGGATTGTATGGGAACTTGTTCAGCCATTTCTTCACAAAGGTTATCACCTTTATGTGCTGTTACAGAAGCAGCAGCAGCCTCCACCGCACATATTTTGGAGGATATGTCAAGGCTGCAGGAGTGACACTTTGCTGATCGCATTCCTAAAACACACAAAAAGGATCGTCCATGTCATCACTGTAAAGTGTGCTCAAAGCATGGAAAGCGGCAAGAGAGTCGATATTACTGTCCCCAGTGCCCATCTCAACCAGGCCTCTGGGTCCCTACTTGCTTTATGTTATCTCATACTAAAGCAAAGTTCTGGGAAATCTCCTGTGGTGGAGCTGCTGTTAGGTAATCCTTTCAGTGGCTGTGCATGGATACTGAACGTCCATGGGCCACTGCTCGTTAGGCAAGCAGCCACAGAATTCTATTTCATCTACTTTAGGAAATCACAGACTTCCTTATGGCCTGCTTGACACCTTTATCACCGTCAGAATGTGGTAGGTGTTTTGTTCAATTAACATGCATTATAGTCCCTATACTGCACATACTAGCGGCCAGAACATATGCCCCACTGTCACAGAGTACCCTGTGTGGTAAAATGTTAAAGGCATGACTGAATTTTGAAGTGCTTGTTATGGAACTTATGTATGCTACACGAGGACCACCATGAATTCCGATGAGAGTCAGTGTAAGGTAGTAATTTTGACTGTGGAGGTCTTTACCGAAGACCGCCGCATAAGTCTGTGCAGGGAAAAGATTGACGCCACCGGCTCTGCAGCTCAGAAATGCGACCAAAGAATCGACGCACAGAGCAGGAGAAACGATGCGCAGCATCGCTGACGGAGGCTGGGAGATCATAACCTGCGCTGTGGGGTTTTCCGATCATCGTGCAGCTGGATTTCCGACTCAAGTACCGCTGTGCGTGGAAAAACAACACAAGGCCTGCCCAGACCCAAGAGTGCTGACCGGATCGATGCATCGCTCTCCTGCGGAGAGAAGAAATGACGCGCCCCGACCCAGCAAAAGGAAAAACCGATGCACGGTCCCACTCATGAGTGGAATTAATGCCTCGCCAGCCCTTTTTGACACACACTCGCCTGTGCGGGGTTATTTTTGACGCGCACCAGGTATATTTTCCCGCTAGCAGTGCTAGTGTGTGTTTAAAACTACTTAAAGACTATTTTTGCATTTTTATTGATAACTTGACTTGTGTAGTGTGGATTTTTGTCATTTTGGTCTTGTTTTGTTTAGATAAATATTTCCTATTTTTCTAAACTGGGGTTGTGTCATTTTGTAGTGTTTTCATTATGTTTCTGTGTGTGTGAATTCCGATGAGAGTCAGTGTAAGGTAGTAATTTTGACTGTGGAGGTCTTTACCGAAGACCGCCGCATAAGCGGCCACCGAAAGACCACCAGTGATGGCGGTCTGAAGACCGGCGCATTACGAGTCACCAATACAACTCTGTCAAAAAATTACCCAAAAAATGACACCGTCAGCCAAAACAAAGGTGTGAAGGAGGCGTCTGCACTACAAACACCGCCAATCCAAGAACATCCCACCAACCAAATAACGATTCACAAATCTGCACTGCAGTCTCAACACAGCGCTATTCCATTGGCAGTCCGAACCATCGCGATAAGAAATTCACCTCCACCAGAACACTGCACCACATTGGACAATTGGACAATACCATTACCCCACAGCTGATATGCATACACTCAACTGGCCATTGCATTATACAACACCCCCCCACACACATACCCAGAACCCTTTGCACCCAGAAACTTTGTTAGAGTGAGGCAAGAGCACACTGAAAGAAGGCACTGCACCTCGATATCACAGGCCCCATCACACTGAACACGCATCACACAACACACCAATGCACACAAACACCACAAACAACACGCACATCCCATTACCCAAGTTCACACCAACAAACAGCACACCCAGGATCCCTGCACAACACATACCCCCCACTCAGAACCCAAGCACAATGGCACCACAAAAACACCCCAGATTTACAGACGAGGAGCTCAGGGTAATGGTCAATGAAATGGTCAGAGTGGAGCCTCAATTGTTTGGAGCATAGGTCCAGCAGACATCCATTTGCTGGAAAAACGACATATGATGGAGGATACTTGTCAGGGTTAACACTGTAGGGAACCATTCACGCACAGGGGAGGACATAAGGAAGAGGTGGAACAACCTACGGGGGAAGGTACAGGTTATGGCTTCCAGGCACCAAATCGCTTTCATGAAGACTGGTGGTGGGCTCCCACGGCCTCCCTCAGAATTATCATTGTGGGAGGAGAAAGTCTTGGCCATCCTACTCCCAGAAGGGCTCACTGGAATACCTAGTGGACTGAACACTAGTAAGTCAACTACACAACCTGGCCAACGTGTCCCCGTGCACAGCAGGTACCCCCACCACCCTCTCACCCCCTCACACCACACTAACGTGCACAAACCCACCATGGACCCAATACCCACCCTTGCATGCTACAGCTCCCTACTGACACCATTCCCTCATAGGCCCACCTAGTGCATGGATACCCCACCCTGAAGAAAGTACTACAACTACTACAATGCAACACTCTTGCATGACTACTACATCCACTTCACATCTCTGAACTTACACGTTAAACCTTGTCACTCCCCTTCACCAAAACGTGTTTGGAATGCACATCAGTGCATGACAATGACAGTAGCAATACAAATATAAACTATTCCCCAAAATATGTCCATTGCAACATTCCACTGATGGAAACACAAGCAGTGGTCTAGTAACTGTCAATGCCATTACTGCCCTGCAAATCCAGTCAATGATGGCATACAACCATTCTACAATAGCACCATTTCACACAATACCTCTCATTCCACAGTTCTCCCAAATACTGCACACAGCAGAGGAGGCCAGTGACAGAAAGCCCAGGCCTGGAAGGAGGTCCAATAGTGGATGAATCCCCTGAATGTCTGGATATGAATGACAAATCTGGCCCATCAGGCATGAGTGATCAGTCCACCACCATCAGCCTCACCCTGCCCACAAATGAAACAACCTCCCTTGTGGCATCCATTGCACAGCAGAGCCCACCTTCCCAAACCTGTGTCCCAAGGTCACATCAATCATCAGCGTGCTCCACAGGACAGGAGTCAGCTGTGCAAACCAAAGACAATGAAGGTCCTGGTGTCAGTGGGAGGGGGCATACTGCACCAGGGGCATAGACATAGGGTGCAAGGACCAGTGGGAGGGCAATCACGGGCCTAGGGATGAAGTAGGTGTTTGTATGTATGTTCACTACTATTGATTGTGTGTCATTGCTACATACACTTTATGGTATGAGTATATGTGTGGTGTTTCACAATGTGCCTATCTATGCCTGCGTTGAGGTGTTAGTGGTCCAGTTGTCATTGTGTGGTTATGGGTTGTTGTGTATGGATGTGTATAAATGTGTTGGTGGTATTTGTGTGCGTTGTACTGTATGTTTGGTACATATCTGCTTGACTTTGTGTGTGTATTGGGTACTTGGCTTTGACGTATTTTGTGTGTGCCTGGGTGCGTGGCCTTCACTTGTTTGTGCGGGGAATGTGTGTTATGCGTGGGAGTGTATCACTGTCACTTCCTCCATTCTTTGCTTGGTGTACTTACGATTGTCGTCTTCATCGTTTATGCTGGCCCTGAAGGTGTCAGGCGACATACAACGCTGTGAGGACTAGTAGTTTGTTTGCTGTGGAAGCCGTGGATGCATTTCTGTGCCTGGAGGTGGGTGTCTCTGTTAGACTTTTCATCTTTGGCGTGGTCTCCCTTAACATTGTGCCTCTGTTCCCCAGGTTGTTGATGTGTGCTGGACTCATAATTTACTGTTTTTGTTACTCTGGGCACTTTACCACTGCTAACCAGTGCTAATGTGCAAGTGCTCCTTTACAAAATATGTATGTAATTGGCCTATCCATGATTGGCATATTTGATTTATTAGTAAGTCCCTAGTGCAGTGCACTAGGTGTGCCCAGGGCCTATAAATCAAATGCTAATAGAGGGCCTGAAGCACTGGTTGTGCCACCCACATAAGTAGCTCTGTAATCATGTCTCAGACCTGCCACTGCAGTGTCTGTGTGTGCAGTTTTAACTGTAAATTCGACTTGGCAAGTGTACCCACTTGCCAGGCATAAACCTTCCCTTTTCTTACATGTAAGACACCCCTAAGGTAGGCCCTAGGTAGCCCCAAGGGCAGGGTGCAGTGTATGGTTGAGGTAGGGCATATAGTAATGTGGTTTATATGTCCTGACAGTTAAATATTGCTAAATTCGTTTTTCACTGTTGCAAGGCCTGTCCCTCTCATAGGTTAACATGGTGGCTACCTTTAAATCTGATTAAAGTGTAGATTCCCTTTGTGAGTGGATGGACATGTGGAGTTTGGGGTCTCTGAGCTCACAATTTAAAAATACATCTTTTAGTAAAGTTCATTTTAAGATTGTGTGTTTGAAAATGCCACTTTTAGAAAGTGGGCATTTTCTTGCGTATACCATTTCTGTGACTCTGCCTGTTTGTGGATTCCCTGTCTGAGTCAGTCTGACAATTGGGCTGGTTGCACCTCACACTAGACAGTGACACAAAGGGAGCTGGGGTGTAGCCTGCTTATCCTGATGAGCCATCTGTGCTAGGAGGGCAGGTGGAGTGGTCACTCACACCTGAAAGGGCTGTGCCTGCCCTCACACAATGCAGTCTCCAACCACCTGGTGAGTGCCTGCGGCCTGGCCTAGGCAAGGCAGGATTTCACATTCAAAAGAGACTTTACTTTGAAGTAGGCCTACTTCAAAGGAGAAATTGTGTATAAGAAAGGCACCAAAAACCACAGACTTTAGATCACTTCTGGACATCAAGAGGAACCTCTGCCTGGAGAAGAGCTGAAGAGCTGAGGAGAAGTGCTGTCCTGCCTGTGACTGTGCTTTGTGGAGCTATCCTGCAGTTGCTGCTTCTGCCAGAGTAAGAGGGCAATGACTGGACTTTGTGTGCCTTCCATCTTGTGAAGAAATCTCCAAGGGCTTGATTTAGAGCTTGCCTCCTGTTGTTTGAAGTCTCAGGGACAGCAAAGACTTCTCTCTGCCAGCACCCCGAGTCTCTGGAGAGACTCCTACTCTGCCCTGTGGTGTCCATCCAGTTCCTGGGACCCTGAAAGGAGAATCTGGCAGCATAAAGACAAGGAAATCCACGCACACAGCGCTGTGCAGGGAAAAGATTGACGCCACTGGCTCTGCGGCTGAGAAACGCCGCTCGCAGGAAACGCGACCAAAGAATCGACGCACAGAGCAGGAGAAACGATGCGCAGCATCGCTGACGGAGGCTGGGAGATCATAACCTGCGCTGTGGGGTTTTCCGATCATCGTGCAGCTGGATTTCCGACTCAAGTACCGCTGTGCGTGGAAAAACAACACAAGGCCTGCCCAGACCCAAGAGTGCTGACCGGATCGACGCATCGCTCTCCTGCGGAGAGAAGAAATGACGCGCCCCGACCCAGCAAAAGGAAAAACGATGCACGGTCCCACTCATGAGTGGAATTAATGCCTCGCCAGCCCCTTTTGACACACACTCGCCTGTGCGGGGTTATTTTTGACGTGCACCAGGTATATTTTCCCGCTAGCAGTGCTAGTGTGTGTTTAAAACTACTTAAAGACTATTTTTGCATTTTTATTGATAACTTGACTTGTGTATTGTGGATTTTTGTCATTTTGGTCTTGTTTTGTTTAGATAAATATTTCCTATTTTTCTAAACTGGGGTTGTGTCATTTTGTAGTGTTTTCATTATGTTTCTGTGTGTGTTGGTACAAATACTTTACACCTAGCACTCTGAAGTTAAGCATATTGCTCTGCCAAACGACCAAGGGGGTAAGCAGGGGTTAGCTGAGGGTGATTCTCTTTTACCCTGACTAGAGTGAGGGTCCTTGCTTGAACAGGAGGTAACCACTGCCGGTGTGATGGCCAGGTTACCATCAAACTTGGAATGACCACATAAGTGCAATAAGTCAAACATATGTCCTGTCCGACATATTCACATTTCTACTTTTTTGAAAGTGTGCAAACTCTATTTGTAGTTTTACTTTCAAAGCAAAAGTAGAAGTGTTGGTGAATGAGTCCCACAGGATATCTGTTTGACTTTTTACTCTAGAGACCTTAAGATTTCTTCACCAGCATGTCTGCATTAGTTTCAACCGTAGATATATCCACCTACCAAGGCATACTCGGACATCCCTAACTTGCGTCCACAAACTAGTATGGGTTCACTTAGCATTTATACAGGATTAGTCAGGACTCTGATGAGGACAGAGACATGAATAGGTAATGAAAGCTTATGGTAGGTGTGCCTTGACAGGGATTTTGCACAGGTAGAAGTTAGACAGTAATGGTAGTACAGATGTACATCATCTACACCTATGGATTCAAGCCCATTGGTGTCATCCAAACACTGAAGGACAATGACACGTAGGGGGTCAGTGTTTGTCCTGCTTTTCATGTTCATCCTCCATCAGAACTTAGTAGGTGTTCAATTTGCTGTATGATAAGTGCTTTATAGTCACAGCACTGCACATAATGTTGGCCTGGACATATGCAACATTCTCACGGACGACCCTGTGTGCCAAACACTACCCTTTTTCATAGCCTATGGCCTTCTCTTTAGGGAACATCACAACATTTCCCCCCTAATGTCTGCCTTAGTTTTAAAGATAGATATACTTGCTCAGTTCGAGGAATCGCTTTGTGTGGCATACTCGGATACCCCCAACTTGCATCCCCACACTGGGAGGAGTTGGATTTATCACAGTTAGTGAGCTAAAGGCACTTGAAAAACATGCCTTCCTGATCCTCGGAGGGCCGTCATGGGAGTCATTAGTAAAGGTTTGTTACGCATGCCTTCGGTAATGTTCAGGAAGAAGAATGTGGTTACTTGAAAGGTGGTAAAATGTAGTCAAACTTATTCCGTCATGTGGCATATGAATGTGATGGGCTCGTGTCTGGTAGCGGTAAATTGTGCAGCATTTGGTTGGATTTGGCCCGTGGCCGGCAGTATGAAAGGGTTGTTTGTTGTGCCTTAATGGTGTGTGAATGGACCATAAAGAGGTGGTGCCTGGACGTGGCTTTATTGCCCACCTTCAGAGGGCTTGGTTTCAATATTTAGATACTTTGATAAGTATGCATACAATATCAAACAAAGAAAACCGTGGCTGCGTGTGGAAGGTGCGCACTTCCAAAGGCTATTTGTTAGTAGAATACAAGGTTCATAAAGGCAAAGTCTCTTCTTGGAGAAAAGGAGTGCTCAAGTGGTTAAACACCCAGCCACAGGGTGTGTAAAGCTGTCGCCCAAAAAGTGTCCCAGTCCATGTATATAATGAGAGAACCACGGCACATCACAGGATCATAGTGTGAAACATTTAATAATTTGTAGTATTTCAGGAAAAACAAATATCCTGATTCAATATAATACACTCATAAGGTTGCTTGTAGATTAATTCCATAGTGGTAAGAAAACAGCCGACACGTGTTTCGTCATCCTTGACTTTTTCAAGGCTGTGAAAGATGGAATATAACAATCATAAAGCTAGTTGGTACTGATGAGATGTATTTTAGTGTGAAATGCAAATGAATATAAGGTGTATAAGCCTAATAACGAAAAGGAAGAAGAAAGAGAAGACCCCGTGTTATAGATGTGATCCGAATAAAATGTAGAACAAGAATATTATGTCACCTTGATAGTGTAGTGATTCTATATATAAAAAATTGCCAGTGAGAAAGTGGATACTGATATAGCACTGCAGTGAAAAGTCGTGGAAAGAGTGAGCAAACCAACTGCAACAGCAAAGTGTTGGGTGGTCTAAGAGTAAGAGCACATCACCACGTATAGCTATAAAGGTATGACAGTGTGTGTCCAGGCAAGAAAAAATAATATATACAAATAGGACATACCTATTTAAATTGGAAAGGTTGAATGAATGGTGGAAGTTCCATGTTCCGACAAGTTTGTAAGTTCAATCAGTATGGCAGAATGATAGAAGGAGTCACAAGACCATGGTAAGTCTGTAATATGATAGGGGAAGCACGGATCGTAAGTTGAAAGCGGTCAAAAAAGGAAAATGAAAAAGGACAAAATATATGCTTATATATCCGATTGGAGAAAAAAATATTCTAAAAGCAAAGGTTATCGGTCCTAAGTCTGAAAAATGGAAATTTAGAAATTTCTTGGAAATAGAGTAAGTTGCTTAAAAACGACACTACAATTAGAAGAATCCTTGATGTATAGAAGAGCCACAAAGGAATTATTGACGATGAAACAAAAGAACAAAAAACCGAAGAAATCGGCAGTCCCAATATAACTTGGAATCTAGTAGGAGGGCATGTAGTCGCCGTAACTTATAAGTATACGGTCAAATTATGGAGGTATAGAATGCTGAAAGCGAGTAGGAAACTAGTGGAAACTTACTGGTTGCGAAGGGTGAGAGAAGATAGCCTGTTAAACTAAGTCTCTTAATATAGCACGCGTTGGCTCAACAAAGATGTACGGCAATTAATTGGTACAAGAGTGCGGCACAGTGTGTAGCAATGCTCTCGGAGAAAATAGTAACAGAGCGCCCTTACCTGCAGCCGAACTATGAGTTGTTTGGACCGGGTGCCGTGTTGTAACTAAGGCGGACGTCGGCAATGCGTTTTTTAAGACGGGACAGACAATGGAAATGAAAAGCGGACTAAAAGAACGATGATGGGGTCCGCCATCTTAAAATGGTGCAAGGACACACAATGTCAATAATAGTGAAAGGAGAAAGAGAAATTATACGTGATGTGAAAACGGATGAATTGGGAAATTGAAAACCTAGCACATATGAATGTCAATTAAATGTGTGTACTTAAGTATAAATGTACTGGTGGTTATATGAGTACTGATTGTGTGTGGTTTGTCGTTACAATGATACATTTGCATATTACAACATTACAAAAAAACTGGAAAAAATCGTTGGGTAAATGAAAAGGGCACAAATATCGTTTTTGACAATATCATCAATAATATGCGGTCTGTACAAATGTGTAGAAACTTGCAGATCGCATTGGAAAATAATTTTCAAAAATATCAACAAAGGGAATGAATAATGAACTTGTCGCATGACTGATGACATAGTATATCGGTAACACAGTGCAATACACAGGTGGACTACAAAGGTGAAATGCAAAAAACCACAGGAATATATTATAAGCAAGTTACAGAAAAACATGTAAATCCTTATCTGAGTTTAACCCTTCTTCTACTGTGCGGAGTCTGATTATCCACCTGCTCTCTAGTTGTCTCAGTAGGAGAGTTTTATTACCACCCCTATTGACTCTACCAAGGGTGGCGATGCCATGTGTTTGTATGTTTAACCTTTCTTGAGATGGATGTTCTAGGTTGTAATGGACTGCAAATGGGTAATCCTTGTTGTTGTTTTTGATCGCCCGCATGTGCTCTTGCAGTCTTTCTTTGAGTGGTCTAATAGTACTGCCTACGTATATTTTCTTACTTATGCATAAAATACAATAGACAACGAATTTGGTATTACAATTCATAAATTGCTTTATCGTGTGTGTCATTTTGGTATTATAACAGACATTTTTTGTCTTATCTAGAGTGTATTCACACACGTTGCACTGGCCGCATTTATAAAATCCCAGTGGCGGGGAAGGTAACCAGCTTTCGTTAATTGCCTTTGGTAAGCAACTATGACATAGTTTGTCTCTTAGCGTACGGCCCCTGCGATGGATTATGACCGGTTTGTGCTTGAGATTTTTCTTGAGAGTCTCATCGGAGAGTAAGATCTGCCAATTATTTCTGAAAATCTTAAAGACCTCTGTGCTGGCACAGGTGTATGTTGTTACGAAGGCCGGAGTTTTCCTCCTGTCGACCTGTTTGTGCGTTTTTTTGGAGAAAAGGGATAGTCTATCCGTTTTTAAAATTCTGTCACGAGTGTTATTCAACAATTTTTTGGAATAACCTCTATTTAGAAAACGACGTTCCAGTAAATTTAACTGTTTGAGAAATTCAGAATCATCTAGGCAATTACGTCTGATTCTCACTGCTTCTCCAAAGGGGATAGCTTTGATTTGGAAGTAGGGATGTGCACTACTGGCAAGAAAAACTGAGTTGGAGGCTGTGGTCTTTCTAAAAAGTTTAGCTAAAATTTGATTATCTTGAATGTATAATGTCAGATCTAAGAAGTCAACACTCACTGTGCTGGAGCAACTGGTGAAGTGTAAGTTATAATGGTTGGTATTTAGATATTGGATGAACCGTTCCAAGGAAATGTGATCACCTGACCAGAAAAGAAGAATGTTGTCAATATAACGACCCCAGTATTAAATATGCTGTGTAAGTTCTGGAGGGCCTTTGTTCCACAGATGATAGTATTCGTAGTGTCCCATATACAGGTTGGCAAAGGAGGGTGAAAACTTTGCTCCCATGGCCACCCCCTGTTTTTGTCTATACCAGGTCCCTCTGTGTAGGAAAACATTGTTGTCCATAACTAAGTTGATCAAATCCATCAGCATGTTGGAATGTTCATATAGAGTCGCTTGTCTTTTGTCCAAAAAATGTCGGATGGCAGCCATGCCCTCTGCTTTGGGCATACAGGTATATAATGAAGAGACATCTAAGGTCACTAAGAAATGACCTGCCGTCCATTCGAAATCTGCAATGAGACTGAGAAGATGTGTTGTGTCTTTGATGTAAGAGGGTAGGTTACACACAAACGGTTGTGGAAACAGATCAATAAATTCGGAGAGTTTTTCGGTGGTTGAGTTGATGCCGGAGATAATGGGTCTACCCGGTGGAAAAGGTGCTGGCTTGAGAACTTTGGGGAGAATGTAAATGCATAGAAATACAGGCGTGGGGTTGTAAAGATACTTGAATTCTATATCCGTTAGGAGACCCCTATGTCTCCAAAAATTTTGTTTGATCTCTATGTCACTAATGACTTTATCTATGGGGTTGTTTGGGACCTTGCAATAGGCTGTCTGATCTTTTAGTTGTCTGTCTATTTCCTCAATGTAGTCAATTCTATTCATTATGACAATATTGCCACCCTTGTCTGCCTCTTTTATTATTATGTCATCCATGTTCTCAAAAGAAAGTAGGGCTTTACGTTCTGATAGACTTAAGTTGTGAGGCCAGGTTTTTCTCCTAAGTATGTACTGATTTTCCAATTTATACAGATCTCTTATTACCAATCTGTGGAACACATCAATTGAGTTGTCTGAAGAGAAAACAGGTGTAAATCTAGATCGAGGTTTCAGACCACTAGTGCATGTGGCAGTACCGGAAATGCCTAAGTCTGTTAAAATGTCAGTACAGGTGGGTGTGTGGCTGCTGTTAACATTGTCCTCCAGGGAGAGCAGGGTTTGTAAGTCCCTTATGTCCCCAGCGGAGAAATTACATGTCTCTGTGTCATCCCTGTAATAGGAATTGAAAAGATGTTTCTGGTCAACATTTTTTAGTAGTTTGCATTTTCGTACAAACTTGAAAAGGTCGATATGCATCTCAGTAAAGTTTGGAAATGTGGTGGGTACAAAACCTAAGCCTTTCTGAAGGACCCTACATTGGGGGTCGTCGAATTCTCTGTCCGATAAGTTGATGATGCATAGATCATCATCATGCATTGTGTGATTGTTTAATTCTTTGTGTTGCGTGTGACTGATCTCGTTGTCATGCCTGACTTGCTGTTGGCCGACTCTGCCCCTCTTTCTCTTGCCTCTCCTGGTTCTTTTATGTGTGTGACTTGTGCTGATCTGTTGTGTTTTTGACCCCTGGGAAATCTTTCCATTTCTAATAAAAAAGAGGATTTGTTGTGTTTGGTGCCTCTTTGTTCTTCTAGGGAGCTGCTAGCCTCCCCACTTGTGATGCTGGAACAGCTAGACAGGTCAGTGTCACTAGTTGCAATATTTCTTGGGACACTATGGGCTGCTACTAACATTCTATTCGTCCTAATGTCAGAATTTGAGTTGTCAAATTTACGTGCAAAGGTAAAAATCCTGCCTGTGTCATAGTCATTAGCGTTGCGTCTAAGTTTGCGCGTTTTCTTTTCCTTAATGTATTCCTGATGTTGTTGGAGTACATTTTTCAGAATGTTGTAATTTTTTTCTATTGTTTCTTTAAGGTTTGTGTCTTGTATCTCCTTTTCCAATGTGTCTATCTCTGCAAGTAATCGTTCTCTCTTTTCTTTGGCGTAACGAATAAGTATATCCATGATGCCAAAAGAAGAATTGATCAGTAGTTGTTCCCATTCTTGCAATAGTATAGGGTTAAGGTCCCCAAAGGATGGAAAGAGTACAACTCGAAGACCCCTTGGAATTTGTTTAATTTGTAAGTATCTTTCCAAAATGGTGAAGTCCCACCATCTTGAAAGCTCTTGTTTCTTTAGGCGTTCTAACCTTATAAATTTCATTTTTAAACCCTCTGTTTTATTGTTGACATTTTTATTTTTGTCATAACCATATTTTTATTGGTGCTGAAGAGTTCTTCTAACAGGGCCTCTCTATTGTCGCTGAAAGTTGCCATTGTTCAAAATTAGTAGTAATTTATCTATATGTGCCAGGAGTGCGACACCGTACACTAAGTATGCATACAATATCAAACAAAGAAAACCGTGGCTGTGTGTGGAAGGTGCGCACTTCCAAAGGCTATTTGTTAGTAGAATACAAGGTTCATAAAGGCAAAGTCTCTTCTTGGAGAAAAGGAGTGCTCAAGTGGTTAAACACCCAGCCACAGGGTGTGTAAAGCTGTCGCCTAAAAAGGGTCCCAGTCCATGTATATAATGAGAGAACCACGGCACATCACAGGACAACCAGTAACTGATGTGTTTTTGTGACCACTGTTGGATTTTGTAGTGTACTAACAACTGAGTGATGTTCTGAGAACTGGTTATGTACAGGGTATGATTGATACTTATTGTTTAGCCTAATGATATTTTGTTTTATACAGTTTATTTTTATATAACTTGGGGCCAGATGTAGCAAAATAACATTTTGCGACTTGCAAATAGCGAGTCATTGCGACTCGCTGTTTGCAAGTCGCAAAATGTTATGCAGAACGGTGTCTCAGACACCGTCTGCAAGTCGGTATGGGGTCGCAATGACCCACCTCATGAATATTCATGAGGTGGGTCGCAAATTGGGGCCCCATACCGACTATGGGCACTCGCAAACATGGAGGCCTGCTGTAGTCAGCAGACCTCCGTGTTCGTGACTGCTTTAAATAAAGCAGTTTTTTTTTTTTTAAGTGTAGCCCGTTTTCCTTAAAGAAAAACGAGCTGCACTTAAAAAAAAAAACGAAACCTTTAGTTTCGGTATTTGTTCAGGGCAGGGAGTGGTCCCTTGGACCACTCCCTGCCCTGAAAAAATGTTTCTGGGTCCAGTCACAAACTGGAAGGGGTCCCATGGGGACCCCTTCCAATTTGCGAGTGGGTTACCATCCACTTGAAGTGGATGGTAACTGCAACACCATTTGCGACCGCATATGCGGTCGCAAATGGTGTTGCATACCACTAGGAATCGCAAATAGGAAGGGAACACCCCTTCCTATTTGCGATTCTGAAATGCATTTTGCAAGTCGGTCCGACTCGCAGAATGCATTTCTGCATAGGAAAATGTGATTTGCAACTCGCAAACGGCAGTTTTGGCCGTTTGCGAGTTGCAATTCCTTTCCTACATCTGGCCCTTGGTGCTGTGTTTCCTTTGTGGTTTATGTAGTGCACCACACCTGTTATGTGTGTTGTGCAATTGCTTTGCACATTGACTCCAGGTTAGGCCTGACTGCTCGTGCCAAGCTACCAAGAGGATAAGCAGGGGTTATCCTGGGTGTGTAACCCCCTTGCCCTGACGAGAGTGGGTGGGTTCTGCCTGGCTTAGGTGCATACCCTAACCAACCAGGAACCCCATTTCTAACAGAAGTCTCTCTAGAAGCCTTCTTAGACTCTCTGTTGCTGACCCAGAGGTCTGCCACCTTGGCAAGCTTCCTGGAATCAGTAAGCCTGCTATACTCTTAGGTGCTTATTTACAAGCCCCTGTGTGCCACCGGAAAATCACTTTAATGATGATCCGGAGGTGCACAGTGCAGATCCATATCTACAAGACCACATAAAGCTGCCCTGCATGGCTTTTTATGGCCCTTTAGATATGGAGCGAAGCAACACAGCACAAGTCACTGCGTTGCCTCACACTGCGTTAGGAAGGCGTGCCATGGGCCTTACAATTGGTGTTCCCAAGTGACACGGATGGCAAATATATTCCCAGATTTACAAGATTTCGTAAACCTGGCAATCTGCCCACTGGAGGCATAAGGGAGGTACAACGAGGAGAAATACTTTATTTCTCCTTGTTTTTTTATTTTATTTCTATGTGTGCTGTTTTCTGTAGCACATATAGAAAGAGGAAAAAGAAAGCCTCCATTTATTATTTTTGTATAGGAAGGACTCCCTTCCTGCACAAAAACAATTATGCATACAATACCGACACACTTGCACCTTGGTGCAAGAGTGCCAATGTTAGCGCATGGCAGCCCTTGTGTGCCAGTGCAGGAGGAAAGGACAGGAATGCACTGTATGTCATAGACATGGAGCATTCCTGCCCTTTCCTTTTGGTGCAGGGCAGTGCCACAAGAACCCTTGCAGCACTGCCTTGCACCAAAATCTTGTAACTGAGGCCATAGGAGTTGGCACAGCTCTGTAAAACAATGATTGAGCATGTGCTCCCTCAGAATTATGTTGTACAGCCTAGTAAAGTAATCTAGTTTTCTTCCCCTCACCCAGCCTATCAGGGCCTCACTGGCATAATCTACAATATCCACCCTAGACTGGTTTGGGAGCTTGTGGCTGCTCCTGGACCTCTGGCAGTACTTCTCAGGGGTCAACTCAAACTTAGTAACAGAGATAGGCTTCAAGAGGATATACCTGGTCTGATCCCCTGCCTCTAGAGATCCCCCCCCCATTGTGGGCATGTGATTCCACAGGCTTCCCTATCCCCCCAATATTCCTCTGGGACCCTGTCTACCTTTAGTGCAACTTCATAAGCAGAAAAACACTTGTCTATATCATCTCTGACCACATAATTAGGCATCAACTCCTGGGTTATGCAGACTCTTCCCTCTCAAGCAGATACTGTTTGTATGCTACCACCATCACAGTTGGGTCCTGTAAGTTGCGTTGTCTTTAGCTCCAGTTCATTTCATGCTCCAAGAGTAGTTTTTTTTTAACTAAAGCCTCCCAGCCTCAGCTTTCTCCCTTGCCAAGGCCCTCTCAGCCTTCTTCTTCTCCAGTTGTAGCTTAGCCAGCTCCGGCTCCAGCTTAAGCTTCCTCTCCGAACTCCTCTTCTCCAAGTTCTCTGGTGACAGGCTCCTAGAAAACACATTGCTCCCTTTCCCATCCTGGGCATCCTGGTTCCTCTCTGGAAAAGTGGTGCTCTAACTGCAGCTCAGGGTTCCCCACTAGGACTTGGTCCTCATCCTTTCTCTAATCCAGGTACCCTCGGGATCATTCTCTACTTTTGCTGCCTGGAACCTCCTCTTGACATCCTCATAGGCCTGGAGGACAATCTGTAGATCCACTTTAGAAGCTTTCCTGCCACATTCATCCCACTTTCCATGCAGAGCCTTTGCAGCTCAGGCCTAGTGATGCTATCAAGATCCGCTTAATCTCCCTGGTAGCAGAGAACGGTAGGGTCACTTAAGTTTAGAATATGAAAAATAGCCAATTGAGTCTAGAATTTTATAAGGTTTGAGTTGATATCAAATTATGTACCTGGGATTTTGTGTTACACAACTTACTGCATGGCACTGCATAAGCACATCCTAATCCAAATGCTGAACATAAATGTTAGAAATTGGTTAGTGGTTGACTAAGGTCTGAGCCCTGGCCAAGCAACCGCCACAGTCCCTTGCTGAGTGAACCACAAAAAGTCACTAAATTAACCTGTTCTTGAGCATGGGTAGCTTGGCACAAAACACAGTCAGGCTTAAGTTAGAGGTAAAATGTAAATTAGTTATGCAGCACATGAACAACAATAAAGTGAAAACACAAACCAAGAAAAATGTCAAACCTGTTTAGAAAAATACAGTACATTTTAATAATTTATTTGACACCAATACCACAAAACGTTAAGCAGTAGAGCCAGAGTTATGAATTTTTAAAGTTTTTACTGGAAACTAGCACCTAAAAGAGAAAAGAGCCAACTGTGAACATGTGGTCACACAAGACTGGGTCAAAGTAAAAAAACATGGCTGACTGCAATAGAGCACAGTTTGGATACAAGAAGTGGATTGGGCCTAGACAGTTCTTACCTTCAGACTTAGAACACTTCCTGAGACAAATGTTCTCAGAAGGTAAAGATCAGCATGGCAAGTCTGCAGGAGGTGTCTGGGGAGGGAATGTCTTTATCGGATAGACCTGGGTCAAGCTGTGGTAAAGATATCTATGCTCGGACTGAGTTGTTGATATGGAAGTTGACAATCTCCGGGGAGATGAGACATAGAAATGTAGCAGGAGATAGTTCCACAAGGTCAGATACCCCTTTGGCAAAGGACCGCTGAAAAGGATTTGCTGCTGCAGAGAAGAACATAGCAGGTGAAGCTGCAAAGTAAATACTACCAGCGATTCACCTCTGGAGGATTAGCGAGCAGGATGGTCCCAGCCTCCTCCTGGTTCTCAGACCAGATTTTAGTCAAAAAGTTTTAAAGTCCCCAACTTTGGACCATGGCTATCTGGGGACTTTTAGCACCACTTTCAAGGGTCCATGACTGAAAGGCCACTGATTCGAGGGTCAGGACTCCCTCATGCTGGATGAGTCCTGTGCTGTGGGTTCAAGATAGAGGAGGACTTTTGTGTCCCTGTGTCTCTGAGCAAGAGGCCAACAAACCAGCCCTTCTGAGTCACTATAGAGGTCCAGGGGCAGTTGAAGACCCAGTCTTTGTCTCCAGGCAGAAGGTAGCAGAGCAGCAGGACAATCAGGGTAGCAGTCCAGCAGAGTGGCAGATCTTCCAACAGCACAGTAGTACTTTGTCCTGGCAGAGAATCTACAGGTTACAAAGTGCCCTGACCTGTGGGCTACTGGGGTACTACCTTGGGGGTGACATATATAAAGAAAATGTGAGGTTAAGACTTGACAAGGGGGTTTTAATTTTAATGCCAAACCAAAATGGCAGTTTAACATTGAATTCAGGTTGCAATAACAGACTTGGGGTACGTTTTAATGTGCTGCTTGCTTAAGTGGGTGGCACAATAAGTGCTACAGACCTACTGGTACCATTTAATTTACAGGCCCCCATTATAGAGTATACCAGTCTACAAGGGACTTATAAGTAATATAAATATGTTAATGTGTTATAAGTCAAAGTAATCATGTTTTAGGGAACTCTGCACAAGAACTTTAGCACTGGTTTGCAGTGGGAAAGTGCACAGAATCCTAAGGCCCACAAAAATAAGAACAGCAAAGATAGGTGAGACAAAAGGTTTGGGGTAAGAACACCCTAAGGCTGACAGGTCTAACAAGAGCCAAAAATTGTTACATGTCTACAGCAGCTATCTGGTTGCATTTGATCTGGACCGAGGTGTGATTTAAGGCTGACCACTATAGAGGGCCGATCAAATCCAAAAACCAGCTTCAATCCCTTCTGATATTTTACCTATGGACTTTGTCTCTGATATGCAAGTTAAAAATCCTTAGCGGGCAAGGCAGTAGGCTGTGGCAGAGAAGGGCTTCACAAGGCCTGATATGCATTTGAGTTTGGAAAGCTTAATGTGGAAAAAATTCAAAATCTTTGCAAAACAGAGATCCCTTGTTGGCCAGATGCTTTTGCTGTCTTCTCCTTGTGAGAAATTTTATATTGAAACTTAGTCACGGAGTTTGGATTCCTCCAGTGATGTAAGGCTGCAAGCTGTAGCCAAACAGGGCTCCATGAAACAGGATACCCTCTTCCCAACATCTAACTGGAAAAGATTTGCTGCTGTTAAAAAGCTCCAAGCTAGAGCAACCTGAATCTTTGGCTCACTAGCAACAAACCTTTGTTAGATTGACTTGGCCAGTTCATCCTGGTCCTCGGGAGGTCTTTAGAACCAACAAGTTTCTAACCATAGGTTTTTCAGGATGTTAGAAGGAGTAAAGTTTGACATAGCCGACGTTCTCAGAACCTCAAGTACAGCACTTAGGGGATCAAGAATCAATCCAGCAGATGCCAGAAGCAGGGAGTAGGGTAGATTACAATGGATCTAGTCAGCTGGACTCTTCACAAAAATCGACTTTTAAAAGTTTCTTATGTCCCTGTAGTTTAACAGGGGGATGGTTACCTGACACCTGAAGTCCACTTCTTTGTCCTGGGTATAAGTGGGAACATATCCAGCCTTTCAGCTCTCTTCACATGACTCAATAGCAGGTGCATTCTTTCTTCAGTCTTTCACAGACCCAATAGTATTCTAAAGAAAGTGTCAAGGGGTACGGCATTTATGTCTGCCATGAGCCTTGTGGTAGAAGTGATTCCTGACCCCCCCCTAACCAAGAGGGGAAAAGTTCCCAATGACAACACTACCTACTTTTGTAACAGATATATGTGTTTACAATGTGGCACTTGCAAAATAAATGCAAACTTTCCACAGATATGCAATTGAAATCATACAATGAAGGTCCCCAGCTAAAATGCAAATAAGTATCTCTCTATTGAACATTATCCCATAAGAAAAGTTGAGTAAACCCCCACATTTAGAACTCCTTATATACTCCTGAAAAACATGTAAATATCTTTTTAATGTACAAGTCATGTCTAAGTACCACATATTCATTAAAACTGTAAACGCTTGACTACAATCAAATTTCCCATATTTTATCTGTGTTGGCCTTAACAGTGCTTTGGTGGAAACTAATAAAATAAGAGAAGCATTGCATTTTACCTTCAATCCGCAATTATAGTTTCCATTCCTATCTAAAAATTCCCTTTTGGCAGAGGAGCACATTAAAACTGGATTAATGCTTCTCTAAATGTTAACAATGCAAATTGTACAGCTTTATTTGGTAAGGAGTCCACATATGGGATCGTCTCATCATTTTGCAAAGATTGCTTCATCAATTGGTTACAGGTTTTGCAATTTAAAGGCCTAATTTAAGGAAAGTGTCACTGCACACATTGACGCGCCACTTTCCTTGTGCATCTCAGCGACCCCCCCTAACGCAACCAAATGTGCACTGTATTTAAGATGTGGCGCACAATGGCAGTAGTTAGGGGGACTAGAGTCAATATATTTGATGCTAGTTTGTAGTTTTACAGGACTAGCGTAAAAAATGTTGATGATAATTCTTCAAAGCCCATTGAGGACCATTAAACAATGGTGTGCCTCCTTTTACCATTTAACACCTGCTTTGAGCTTAATCCCTTGGATTTCTTTGTGCCATTTTACTGGCACCCCTTGAGGGGGTAGGCCCCCTTTGCATGCATTATGTCTGGCACAAGCATAATGCATGCAAAGGGTTACACAGTGGTGCAATGCATGCATTGCACCACTTTGTAAATTTGGAACAGCGATTTTGCCTTGTTGGGCCACATTAGCATAAAACAATTATGCTAATGTGGCACAAGGAGGCGCTATGGGCTCTTAAATCAGCCCCTAAGTTTCTAAGGTCATGTTCTCGAGTATGCATTTTTATTATTGCCCTGAGTTCTACTTTTGATAGCCTAGCTTGAAATTCATCATTAAGTGGTATTGATGTTCTTTTCACTATCTCCCAAAGAATTTGTTTAGGTGAGTTGGCCCAGCTTAATTCCCTATTAAGTATATTAACTTTACAATAAGTGGCAATATTTTGATTAGGGATATTCACAATGTGATTCCAAAAGCTGAGCATATCTGCAGAATCTACAAAACCCCAGGCCCCTAAATCAGTTTCCATTCTGTCGTGGGTCAATTTTAGTTAGTCACTTGGGCACAGTGATTGCTCAGCTTATGCTTGTGGCCTGTGCCCTTTTACCTAGTTATTATGCTTTTAATTCCTGCATTCATTGTTATTCATTTATTAATAATATTTTGTATTGCTGGTCACAAGACTGCGTAAACAGTGCAAGGCTTAGGTACATACTGCATCAGGTTTCTGTGCAGGAACATAAACAATTCCCCTATAAACACATATTTTAAGACAAAGGGCATTTTAGGGGGTTTCCATTTATGCTGCATGCTGGTTTATAGCTGACCTCAGTCTTTGTGTCTCCGTGGATCCTGATCTGGAGACTGGTGGCCTCACCTTGTACCAAGGTAACAGGGCTGGGGTGTGCTTCTCATGGACACTGTATGGACAGATTTGGCTTCCATCACCATGCTCTCGCATAGGGGCTACAGATTAGGCTTTTAGGTAGGAATTGTGTGCTCATGTTATGACAATATGTTGGGGTTGGAATATTTAAATCACTCATTTTCCCAATACTGATTTTGTTATTTCTCTATTAATCATTGTAGCTCATGCATTTTATCATAGATTGCAGTCCTTTCAATAAAAGTATTGACAACTTTCCTGCATCTCTTTTCTTGCCTATGTGTGTGTAAGAGACTTGTAAGTGGAGAGAAATGGGTAAGGCTTGTTTCCACCACGATTTCCCTGAGGGGTTTTCAGAGTCCATGTAAGGCTGACACAAATCACCTTCACTGGTTGAATTTTTGTGAGGTACTGCTATTGAGAGAGGAGGGTTGGTCCAACAGCTGCCAACTGATGTGGGAGTGACTCAGTCACCTACAATGCAGAGGCGCTGCTGCCCCAAATCCAGCAGTCTTGTCAGAGAACAAGAGTCCATATGACAATTAATATTGACTCGATCATTGAGGAAGGTGGTCATAATAGCAGTTTTTTTTACACATTCACCTTGTTCACAAAGCTATTCTAGTGTTCAGTATGACGCAAAAGTGCAATCCAATATTGATATTGTGAACAAACTGTAGCTGATTACATACATATTGGCCCTCCATATTGTTTATCAAACTTCCTTGGCCCTCTAACTGATGAAAGTACCCTTGCCTGCAGGGAGTCAATAAGTCCTTTCCACTGCAGGTTCCTATTGAACCACATCTCTAAGTATTTATGTCTGTTGACTACCTCAACTTCAGTTTTACAGAGACACCATTTTCATTTCCAGTTCCTTTCTCCTAAAGGAAGTAGCTTGGTTTAATTCACATTACCTGTTAATTTGTTTTCTGAACTATTGAAAGAACAGATCTAGCTTACTCTGTGGTTCGATTGGAGTCATATTCATATTGATCAGATCATCTGCATATAGGAGGCACGTAATATGGGACCCATTCATTTTATGACCCATTCATTTTAGTTCCTGTGTGCCCTCTGACAAGCAATCCCACAATGCCTCTCTCTACCTAAACCAAGATGGCTGAACTTTTCGCTTCTTATGTAGCGCTCCTTTGCCCATCCAGGAGATGTGGCCATAAAAATGAGCAACCCCTCCTTCATGGTCACTCTAAAATAGTTCTGGGGAAAGCTCCTCTCCCATTGGGATTAGTCGCACCTGACTAGGTGAACAAAAGATGGCCCTGCCCAAGCGTCAGACAAAATTTGTCTGTGACAGGGTTGACCTCTTTGAAGTTAACCAAGTTCCTATGCACAGTCCAGAAGGTCATCCTGCTAGAGGAACAGAGCACTCACACACACATAAAGCCTTTGTCTCAGCTCTGGAAGCAAGTTCACACCTCTTCAAGGGACCTATTCAGCTCCTGGTTAACAGCGAGATGTTCATGCAAATACAGTTCTATGGGGCTTTAGTTAAGAAAAAGGTAACTTTCTAAAACGTTCTAAAATTATTTATTACAAATCTGACTTAACCAGTGAATTGGGCTTGTAAAGTTGACAAAATTGATTTTGCAGATGTTAAAGAGCCACAGATAACATTATTACATTTGATATTGTATCCTAATGATTTCCTATGGAACAGATAACCCTGCTACAGTGAAAATAGCTTTTGTGGACTTGTATCCTTAAGGACATGCTTAAAACTGAATTTTTACATGTCCTACTTTTAAATGGCCTGCATCCTGGATTATGGACTGTAAGGCCTACTTAGAGGTGACTTTAATATCTGAAAGGAGGATTTAGGCCTTTCATGTTGATTTTGTTTAGCAAGGTTGAATGTTCAGTGTTAAAACTGCACAGACAGGCCACAATGGTAAGTGTGCAGTCATGTTTGCACTGTCACTGTAATGGGTGGCACAATTGGTGCTGCAAAGCACCATTGACATTTAACTATCAAACACTGGGTATTCCTGTACCATATACTAAGGACTTATTGGTAAGTTAAATATGTAAATTAGGAGGGGCATGGCTTGATGCCAGATGAAGATGGCCGCATTTGACAGAGCTTTGGTACGGTCATGAAGAGAAGTCAGTCTGCTGCTCATCCATTGAGTGCCAAGGACTACAGAAACAAGGGTACAGCAGGAGGAACAATAAGTGTTGAAAGGGTTTACTATTGGAAAACATGAGCCATGTTGCTGGAGAGCTTTCTTCATCTGGCGGTGTGTGTTGCATCAGTCATTTTTAATGAGTTCTAAGGAGCTAATTGCTTCTCATCATGCTCTGCTCTCATCTAAAGCAAGTAGTAGAGGTTGTATGACGGAACCATGCATTCCGCTGCAGTGATTCACGTTACAATGCAGGCGTTGCAACACAAATGCCATTATCAAGCATAACGTTTACCACGCATGGTTTTACATCAATTATGCCTTCACCACACATGCCTTTCCAAAGAAGTTCATTGTAAAATCATGCTTGTAAAGGCATAAGTGTGGTAAAGGTTTCACCAGTAAATATAAGTAATTTACAGGTAAGTAAAAACACTTTCTATATATATGCATATATATTTTCCTTTTAAAATACTTACATTTAAGTGGTAAAGATATACATGGTAAAGTCATAAGCTTTAAAAAAATGTACAGGTGGGTACAAACACTATATATATTCACTTAAAGAACCAAAGGTTTCAGGGATTTTATAGTTAAGCTCACATTTTAAACATACAAAACCATAGAAATTCACCACTTATAGTTAGAGTTACCTCAAGTAATTATAACTCATGCTCTAAGGCAGTGGTCTTCAAACTTTTTAATGGCGCGCCCCCCAAGTTGAAAAAAAAAAAGCATTGGGCCCCCCTCAGAATTTTTCACAATTATTTTAGAAAGATGGCAATGTTTAAATAGGTCTATACCTATTTAAACATTGCAGTTAAGTACTGTTACCTTTTAAAAACTGCAATAACCTGCTTCTGCTTAAAACAAAGGCATGTTATCTGTTTAATATTTCTTTTGGCCAGAGTTTGGCGCCCCCCCTGGGATCACTTGAGGCCCCCCAAGGGGGGCCCGCCCCCAGTTTGAAGACCTCTGCTCTAAGGTAACTATAACTCGCGTCCTATTGCTTCAGAAAGCAGACCTTTCATCTCTGTCCCCTGCATACATTTTTGTGTGCAGGGGATATAGATGAAAGGTCTGGTTTTTGACAGGGGGACCTGCTTGACATGTATGCATAGCTCTTAGGAGGTGGTGATCCATGGGGCTAATGGGGGTCAGAAACAGACCTCCTTGACATTATTGAGTATGCACCCCAGTAGGGTGGTGGTCTCCAGGGTGTGGGGGTGTGCAGCCCCCTTGCTCATAATTCATTGTAGGCCCGGGGCTGTAGGGGAGGCCATTGAGCCTCCCCCAAATATGAAAAACATGTTTACCCTGGGGGCAGTGGTCCTTGGGGTGGGGGGTGCTGCGCTGCCCCAATTCAAAATTCATAAAGCCCTGAGGAGGTGGTGGACCCCGGGGCTGTGGGGGAGGCCATCAGGCCTCGCCCAATTCTTAAAAGCATTTTTGCCCTGGAGGGTGGTGGTTCCTGGGACGTGAGGGCCGTGCGGCCCTGCTGCTTATATTTTACAATTTGCATCAGGTAGGTGGTGGTCCCTGAGGCTGTGGGGGTCCAGGAGGGCCCCATCAAAAAGAAAAAGTGCCCCCGGGACCTGGCCTACCCAGGGGCATAGATAAAAAGAGGTGTGGGAGCCCACGCTTGTTTTTAAAGCAAAATGTCTAAAGCAGATTCACTACTCCGTTCCAAAGTTGTGCTGAATGTTTTAAAAAAAAAAATGCTTTTTAGCCCTGGATGGGTGGGTCCCTTTGGGACCCCAGCATCAGAGCTTAAGGGTCAGGGTGTACTCTAGCTCCTTTTGTATTTATTTTTTTCTGGGAATCAGCTTCAGCCAAGTCCCAAGATGGCTGACAATACTTCAACAGCTTTGTTGTTGAAGTATTGTCAGCCAGATAGATCTCAGCAAGAGATTGGGAAGGATTGTAAATCCTTCTCATCCCTATAGATACAAGTTTGGATTTTCTTTAATTTTTCTAAAACTACTGAACAGAATTATACCAAAACAGGTCACTTTCTGGACCAGGACCTATCTTTCTGCAAAATTTGGTGTCATTCTGCCCTGTAGTTTTGGCGTCATTGCTGTTCAAAACCCCTATGAAAAATCTATTTGAAAAATGTGTTTTGGGACCCCCCTTTTTCTTGTCCCCCCTACGAAGGATCACTCCAAAACTTTTCAGACAGCAGCTGACGTGAATGGCAAATTGGTTTGTAAAGATTTGTGAAGATTCATCAAGCGGTGCCAAAGATATGGGCAAGTAAAAAATGCTTTTATATAGAAACTAGGTCCTAACTATAACTACCTAGTGGTTACTGTCACTAGGTAATATATATGTTGCAGGGTGCTCCTTACTAGAGCTGCTCTCCACCTAAACTTGGGAACTACCCAGAGTTCTCTATTCTTTTTTGCATATATATATATATATAGATATATAGATAGATAGATAGATAGATAGATAGATAGATAGATAGATAGATAGATAGATAGATAGATAGATAGATAGATAGATAGATAGATATAGCTAGAGATAGAGATATAAATATGTGTGTATTTTCATATAGTCACACACACATAAATACATAAGAATATGCTTCTGTGTGAGTGTGTATATATATATATATATATATATATATATATATGTGTGTGTGTGTATTTTCATATATTCACACACATATATAGTAAATAAATGTATATATCTATATATAAATAAATATCTTTAAAACTCCAGTCCCTCAAACCAAACCCACCCTAAACCTTAAAATCATGCTTTCCACCCAAAAACCCATATCCACCTAAAGACCCTAACATTGCCCTTGCCACCCAAAAACCCATACCCACCCTAAACCCTAAAGTTGCTCTTGCCACCCAAAAACCCATACCCATCCTAACCCTAAAAATTGCCTTTGCCACCCAAAACCCCATATCGACCCTAAAATTACCCTTATAAACCTGTAATTCTTACCTGATGCTTACATTTAAAACGCAACCCAAATATATATGTACTTACCTAATACTTAAATTTAAAACACATTTGCCTTTACCATTAATGCCTTTACAAGACATTTGTTGTAAAGGTACTCATGGTTAAGGCAAATATATATTGAACATTTCTGTGTGGTAAATGTGATGCATGGTAATTGCTGCACAATGGCTGCATTATAAAGTCAAGGAGTTGTAACAGACGTGTTATATTTGCTGTTTACAGTTAATAGATATAAGCCCTCATTATGACATTGGCGATAAGTCCTACTTACCACCATGCTGACTGCCGCCAACATATCGCAGCCACGGTAGTTTACCGCTACCCATATTATGACTCACACATAGCAATCCGTCACTATACTGTACAGCCACACACACAAGTCTGCCAGCCCAAAGGTCAGTGATAAACTGGCGGTAGCACAACCCACACCGTTATGCCAACAGAATTAAGCCCACAGCATTATGACCCACAAATCACCGTGGTGGACATTCAACTGTGGTAAACCATCGGCGGTTCATACCGCCGCGCTCAAAATACACACAACCTAACAAAACAACACTACATTGGAAAATTCAAATTACACACACCTGAAACACATACAGACACCACACCCACACACCTACATCACTATAAAACACACACACACTACCCACAACCCTTTGCGACTCAAAAAAATTGACAACAGAGAGTGAGAGACACCAAGAGCACCCACAGAAGCAGAGCCACAGAACACTATTACCCATATACCATCCACGCACCTTACAGCACACACCCCAAAACATCACCCCACACACCCTCACACACACCACACACACAACACCCATGGCACCACAAAGACACCCTAGAAATTGAAAACAGAGAGAGAGACACCAAAAACACCCACAGAACCAGAGCCACAGAACACCATCCACACACCTCATAGCACACACCCTAACATATCACATCACACACCCTCACCCACACTACTCACACAACACCCATGGCACCACAAAGACACCCCAGGTTCTCTCAGGAGGAGCTAAGCGTCATGGTGGAGGAAATCATCCGGGTGTACAGCTATTCAGATCACAAGTGCAGCAGACATTCATTGCTAGGACGATGGAGCTATGGCGGAGGATCGTGGACAGGGTCAACGCCGTGGGACAGCACCCCAGAACAAGGGACAACATCAGGAAGAGGTGGAATGACCTACGGGGGAAGGTACATTTCGTGGTAGCAAGACACCAGATAGCTGTACAGAGGACTGGCGGTGGACCCCCACCTCCTCCCCCACAACTAACAACATGGGAGGAGCAAGTCTTCGCAATCATGCATCCTGAGGACCTGGCAGGAGTAGCAGGAGGACTGGACTCTGGTAAGTCAACTCTTTACTACTTTCACCCACCCCACCTGTATGTCATCACATACCCCCACCCCTACCCTCACCCCTATCACCCCACCACCTCACATACACCCCACCATCACAACCCACCCATCCCAATACCAAGTCCTGCATGCACCTCCAATGCATGGACATCAGTCACAGTCCTGCATGGGCACCCATCACTAAAGCATGAACATTAGAGAGAATCACCTAGCCCACAAAATCACTACTCACACAAGGCAAAGCTGACAGGGCAATCACAACCATACAGGGCAACACAACCATGCACAAGATGTCACACGCATAAACAATAACACTGCATTTACATCTCCACAGGCCCCCCACACAATGTCACCGGAGAGGACGTGCCAACAATATCCAGTCCCCCCACAGAGGAGGCCCACAGTTATGACAGCAGCTCTGGACACCTGGATCTGGATGACCAACCTGGCCCATCAGGGATCTCCAGACAGTCGGTTACCCAGGCACAGTCCCAAACCACCAAAGAGCCTCCCCCTCAGGAAATACCAGCACAGCACCCACCCAGCGGGCCCATACCTCTGATCCGAGGACATGTCAATCAGCAGTGTGTCCACCACTACAGGGACCCCAGGCAACCCCACAAACAAAGGACGATCAGGGACCTGGGGTCAGTGGCAGTGGGCACACGGTTCAGGGGACAGAGGCACAGGACAACAGGGAAGCTAGGAGGACTGCTGTGTGACAGGGGAAGAACAGGCCTAGGGAACTGACTCGCCAGGAGGCACTCACCAACATCCTGGGAGCATACTACTATTCTCAGGAGACGATGGGCCAGATACTGGACAAGTAGTAGGAGACCCAGCGGCTGCAAGAGGGACAGTAACTAGGGATCATAGGGGACCTGAAGGACATCCACCCCACCCTGGTCACCATTGCAGGGGTTCTGGCATACATGGCCAACACCATGAGGGAGGCAGTGGTACACCACTGGGCCACTGACACTGGCCACACAGATGAACAGCCTACCACCTCCGCTGCCGCTAGTGGACAGGAGGCCCCGTCACAGGAACATCAGGTCACCAGCACCCCACCCCCTGCAGACGGAGAACCAACCTGCAAATGGTCCCTGTGATCCAGGCAGAAGCCAGTGAACATTGCCAAGACCTCTGCCAGGAAGAAAGACTCTCCTGATTGTCACCCTTGTGTTCCACTCTGTCAACCTGTCCACATTGAACTCCCATTGCTCCCCTTCATATGCCCCCTTGGAAAATGGACCTGTGATACAAATAGTCTGGACTCTATCCTGGACTTTCCTCCACCATCACCCCAGCCCATTGCACATACCCGTCTACTTATTAGCACTCAAATAAACACACTTTGAAAAAATACAAGTATTGAATATGTCAAATGATTTAACTATGTATTTGTTTAGCATGGTTTAAACACTGCAATACAACTGTACAGTAATGTAAACATAGGAATGACCTGTAGTTGGCTGCTGTCAACACACCAGGTGCCAGAGTGAGGCACGGATATCTGAAAATGTAGATGCTAGAGGGTACAGTAAGTGGCCACAGAATTGGGAGAATCTGCCTGCCATGTACAATGTCAAATACAAAACTTTCAATACAAAGTGAAGTTACAGTGTCTTACCTGTGTGTCCCTAGAAGAACTGTCATATAATAGCTCTTCTTTTGTCTTCATCCTCATCCTCTGCCTCCTCATCTTCACTGTCCACAGGGTCCACTGCTGCCACACGCCCTTCTCCAGCCTCATCCTCCTACAGAAAAGGCACTTGGAGTCTCAAGGCAAGGACTGTGACAAAGGCTTCCATGCCACTGGAAAACCACTCAGGAAGCTGTGTGTCGCAGGAGAGAGTGCTGGGTACCGGAGCTACAAGATGCACAAAGGATGTGGAGGAAGGATGCCAACCAGCCTTGGCAGCTGCAAGGGATGCAGTGCTTGGGGGTACTGTCTTGCGTGGGGAGGCAAGGTCTTACCTTCACCAAAGCAGGACAGCTGGAAGAGAGGACCATCGGGCCCACTTCAGTCCACCACCCATGATGCAGGATCCACGCAGTTTGCAGGAGAGGGGATCCACACAGCCGGTCATTCTCACAGTTAATGCCTGCTGAAGCAGGGGAGCGACTCCTTCACCTCAAGGCAGATTCCTTTGCTCTTCTGATGCAGGGGTGTCCTCAGATGATGCATGACCAGGAAACTGTTGTAGTAGCTGGCAGGAGCTGGAGATACAATGTTGCAGAAGGCGTCCTGCTTCTTGGTTGCAGCTTGTAGAGTTCCTGGAGGGTCCAGATGCAGTTTCTGCAGTGAGAAGTTAATGTGGAGGATGCAGAGGATTCCTGCTGGAGTCCTGCAATCCGAATCTGAGGACCCACCCAAAGGAGAGGACTTAAATAGCCCTGAAAGGGGCATTGGTCTCCTAACCAGGTAAGCACCTATCAGGGGAGGGCGTTGACGTCACCTGCTGGCACTGGCCACTCATATGCTACCAGAGTTCCCTGCCAACCTTGAATCCAAAATGGCAAAACTCAGAGACCCTCTGGAGGAGCTCTGAGTACCACCCCTGGGTGGTGATGGACAGGGACATGGTCACTTCCCTTTCCTTGGTCCAGTTTCACGCCAGAGCAGGGGCAGGGGTTCCCTGGACGGGTATAGACTGGTTTATGCAAGGCGAGCACAAAATGTGCCCTTCAAAGCATCTCCAATGGCTTGGGGAGGCTACCCATCCCAAGCCTATAACACCTATTTCCAAAGGAAGAGGGTGTAACACCCCTCTCCCAAAGGAAATCCTTTGTTGTGCCTTCCTGGCGGTGTGCTATTCAAGCAACAGGAGGGCATAAACTTGTCTGGGAGTTGGCAGCAGCTTGTGCTGCCTGGAAACCCTCAGAAGGCTGTAACAGCAATGATGGGGGTCCTCTAAGAAGCCCCCAGAGTGCATGGAATCATACAACCAATGCCCGCAAAAGCCTTGGGGTATGAGTCCAACATATTTGATACCAAACATGCCTATGTTTGGAGTTACCATTATGTAACTGGACATAGATAGTGACCTTTGTCCATTACATGTGTAAAATGGTGTCTCCGCAGTTCCGAAGTTTGGGAAAATGGTCCTGGAGTTCGTGGGGGCACCTATGCTAGTGAAGGGGTGTCCTCACACACTGGTACTTTGCACCCTGGCCTCAGGGCTGGAGAACCTGCTATAGGGGTGACTTATAAGTGACCTGGTGCAGTGAAAATGGCAGTGAAAGGGTACTTGCACATTTTCACGCAGGCTGCCATGGCAGTCCTACAGAAGCCTTTGCATTGGCTCCCTATTGGTGGCAAAATATATGCTGCAGCCCATAGGGATCCCCTGGAACCTCAATGCCCTGAGTATCTAGATACCATATACTAGTAATGTATAAGGGGGGAACAGTATGCCAATTGTGGGTGAAATACTGTGTTAAAAGTAACCAACAACCAAATTTAAGAGAGAGCATAACTACTTGGGTCCTGGTTAGGCGGATGCCAGTAGACACAGTCAAACACACTGACAAACAAGCCAAAAGTGGGGGTAACCAAGCTAGAAAGAGGCTACTTTCTTACAGTTACCCCAGCTATTTTACATACAATTATTCCAACTACTTTGCCCTGTTGTTGGTCTTGTAATGTTGTTGTTTCTGACCTGAAACACATTCTATTTGAAGGTCCATGCACATATCAGTTTTGACTGGCAGCTTGGAAGAAGATCAATACTGTATTTAATTCTCATATACTATTTATTTACTATTATACATGTATTTTTAGGACGTCTTTTGAATGATTGAAATAGTTGTTCACAACATGTTGATATTTTATATTTATTACTTGCAGTTGCTTTAAAAAAATAACTAAACATTTTAAAACTTTGTCAAACATTTCCTTTCGATTCTGGTGGTATTGTATGTCAACCCATGTGCTCTTGCTATCAAACGAGACATTGTTTAGTCACCTGTGTTCTTCTAGTTCCTTCCACTTTAACCGTCAATTCCACTAACCACTAATTAATAATAAACCTCCTTGACATCTTGACTGTGCCAAACAATATTTTCAGTTTTATTAATATTGTTCCTGTTACAACATTTTTCAACTTAACTCCATGCTTTTATTACCTCAGCACAGTAAGGTGTTGTTTCATAATATGCTGTTTTTTTCTTTTTACTCCATTTGTACGATAAGCTTTTTCATTTTCTTTCTTTTCTGCTCTATTATTTCCTATCATTTCTTTTTATGCCCTTTTTGATATTCAATATATTATTATACTAATGACTGTACTGTTTCCTTGTTACTTACATTGTTTTGTTTTATCAAAGATCTTTTTTTAAATAAACGTTATCCTTTAAAACTTAAAACACATATGTCAAAATTGGGACTGTAGCCAATTTCCAACTTGTTTTAGGGGTCAGAAAACTGGGGTTCTCTTCGGCAGTGCCCCAGTGCACAAAGTCAAAATAGCTAGCAGCAGCAGTTTAGAGAACAATGGAAGTGATCAGGCAAACATGCACCTTGCATATCCTAAAGAAGACACTTGTCACCTTCCACATTTATTATTATGTTCAGGTCAGGGTGGCACAATGACAAAATGGAGGAGTCACCTTTTCTCTGGCAATCTCGAAGGACACTCAGCAGGCCCACATTGCATGCAGACCATGGCACTTCCCACTATTCGAAGCCAAGTTCTAAAAGTGTATCACATCAAAAGAGCTGCATGTTCTTCAAAGTTTCGGTTATGCTCCCATTTATCTGCTTCTGTTGCCATTCTGTAATCACAGTATTTTAAATAGATTGTATCCTGATTACAGGGAAAACCTTCACTGTGTTACACAGCTGCTTTCTTGTTAGGGATTCAAATGAATAAAAAATAAACTGTGTCCTGATTACAGGGAAAACCTTCACTGTGTTACACAGCTGTTTTCTTGCCAGGAATTCAAATTAATTAAAACACCTAGCATTCAGCGATTTGGTTAACAGCTTATTCATATTAAGAAATGCATCAAAAACAAGAAATCTTCTGGATGTGAGTCCAGCAAATTCTTACATTTGAATTGATTGAAGTGGGTCAGTTTTTGCCCACTGCAAGCACCTCCATTTATTCGATAGAGCCTCAGCACTTGGTCCACTCTTTCTGGTCACCACGGAGGCAGAAAACAGCAATTCCAAAATCAAAGGGTTGTAGTCAGTATTTGGTCTTTGAGCAGCTAAAAATACATAAAATGCTTAAACATGGCTGCTGGAACTAGTTTAAGACTGTGAGAAAACAGGGATGATTGCAGAGGCCCCCTAACTTTTCGCCCCTATTTGTCACTTTTTGCGTGTGTTTTCCAGACTTTTATGGTGCTGTGGGTACTGCTAACCAGTCCCAGGGCCTGTGCTCTTTGTAAAATGAGCATGGAAATTAGGCGAATTATAATTGGCTACGTCAACCTACCTATAAGTCCCTAGTATATGGTAGAGCAATCAATCAATCAATCAAAAAAATGTGTAGAGCGCGCTACTCACCCGTGAGGGTCTCAAGGCGCTGGGGCGCAGGTTTAGCAACCCCAGCTTAGGTGGTGCACTCATAGGTGCACTGCTGAGGTGCCCAGTGTCATTTTAAAAGTAGGCCAGCCTTGCTAACTGCTTTTAAACTAAAGCTATATGCAAATTCAACTTTGGAATTAAAAGTACTTCCAAAGTCTTAAACTACAATATTTGCACATCTACGCCACCCCTAAAGTGTGCCCTAGGGTTGGGTGTCATGTAACTAAAAGAAGATACCCTATAAACATTGTTTTATAAGCCCTGGAGAAGTAAAATAGCCAAATTAGTTTTCCCCCACTGTAGTGAATGGCCTCCATAGGCTAAAATGGGGAGACATTATTGTAATTAATAAAGTCCCCTTAAGTGTCAGATACCTTGGGTTTGGTATCAAAGTAATTGTTTTAGTATGTTCCACAGATACAATTGTCGGATTTAATATAAATAGTTCAGGTAAAGAGTTTTAAAACTCTGCCTGAAAGTTGACAACTTCAGCTCTGCAGTGCCCGTCTCTCATTGGCCAGCCTCTGGCAGCCTGACCAGGCTGACTTGATGAGGTGTGAAGTGGCCTGGGCTGAACATAAAGGATGTGCCTCAGGGAGGAGATCTGCTTCAGCAGATGGGGAAACAGGAAGGGGGGAGGTTGCCAAACTTGTGTCCAAAGACAGGGAAAGGCATTTGGAGCAGCTCAGCACCTCCCTCAAATCCTGCAACCTCAGACAATTAGGTGCTCTCTTGATTAGATTAGGAGAGGGCAGGAGAAGGGTGTTTTTAGGATGTTTAGCCACACCAGTGGATGGGTTCATCCAGATCTAACCTCCAAAAATCATTTTCAGCCATGTCATGGCCTCTGGAAGAAGATCCAGAAGTTTGGAGACATTTGGTGCAACTCCATAAGTTAAAGAGGTGCATTGTGGGAGTTGTAGTCCCAGACCCCAAGAGGCAAACCAGAGCCTGTAAAACCCTTGGCTATTGCAGTGGACCACTTTCCTGAATCAAGAAACACTTCTGAAAAAAGTAACTGTGACAGTGTTACCTCGTGGGTGGCTTGAACTATGGACTTTGTCCCTTTCCAGTCTGACTTTTTTTTAACCCTTTGAGCGTTAGTTGCTGCTATGCACTAGAAAACCTTAATTCTTAAGGAAATTACATCTCTGGTTACCCTTATTTGATTCTAATCATTTTGGTGTAATTTTAAAGATACAAATATAGGCCCTCATTACAACCCTGGCGGACGGTGCAATGTTGGTTGTAGGACCGCAAACAGGCTAGTGCTAATTACCGCCCCATTATGACATTGGCAGTTTGGCACATGCCAAACCACCAATGTCCCAAACCGCTGCCACGGCGGTAACGACAGCCAGGTTGAAGACAACGGTCTCCAGCCCAGCGGCCGTCACTAGTCCGCCTGCGGGGTCATGACCACGCATACCTCCATGGATTTTGTGGATTTTGAACCGCCACGAAATACATGGCGGTACGCACAATCAGTGCAGGGAATTCGTTCGGCACTGGCAGGCTTCAGCGGGACCTCAGCGGTCTTTAAAAAAGACCGCTGAGGTCGAAATGAGGGCCATAATGTATTTTTATAAATTGGTGTTGGATTTTTATTGTGTTTTACTTATTCACTGTTTTGTAATGCTTAAATGCTTTACACACTTGTCTCCTAAGTTAAGGCTTGTTGATCGGAGCCAAGCTACCAAGGGCTGAGCTGGGTTTCATTTATTGAGACAAAACTGGACCTAATTGGAGGTTAATGGCCTGTTGTTAAGTGTAGGTACTTACCTGCCCCTACTAATAATCCACTTCCCAACAAAGACCAATAACTGCTGCTGTCAAATTGTTGTGTGCTGGTCTATTGGTATGAAAGCATCATGAAAAGCTACACAAATAAATTAACTATGACTTACCTACCTCACCTGTCCCTTTTAGAGCTGTGCACAATATGGACAAGGACATTATCAATCATTTCTTGGATAAATTCCAAAAGTGTGATATCAAGACATTAAGGGGGTCATTCTAAGTCTGGCGGGCGGCGGAGGCCGCCCGCCAGATTTCCCCCCTCCAAAATACCGCTCCGCCGTCGCAAGACCGCTGAGGGTATTTTGGCTTTTGCACTGGGCTGGCGGGCTACCGCCAAAAGGCCGCCCGCCAGCCCAGTGCAAAAACCCTTCCCACTAGGACGCCGGCTCAGAATTGAGCCGGCGGAGTGGGAAGGTGCGACGGGTGCAGTGGCACCCGTCGCGTATTTCAGTGTCTGCAATGCAGACACTGAAATACAAAGTGGGGCCCCCAGGGGCCCCACGACAACCCATACCGCCATCCTGTTCCTGGCGGGAGAACCGCCAGGAACAGGATGGCAGTATGGGCTGTCAGAATCCCCCATGGCGGCGCAGCAAGCTGCACCGCCATGGGGGATTCCCAGCGCAGCGGAAAACCGGCGGGAGACCGCCGGTTTTCCACTTCTGACCACGGCAAAACCGCCGCGGTCAGAATGCCCTGCGGGGCACCGCCAGCCTGTTGGCGGTGCTCCCGCCGACCCTGGCCCCGGCGGTAAGGAACCGCTGGGGTCAGAATCACCCCCTAAAAATCTTGGTTTTGAAATTACCCCATTATTATGGCCAGAAATTCTCAGAATCATTTTATTAAATGCACCTGATAAATTCATGTAAGTCTTAGAAGTAAGGGGAAATACTTCCTCCAAAATAGTTATTAAAATAACTAATACGAAGGTAACTCAGGCCGTATGACCATAATAAAAAGACCAATTACTGGATCTGTTCCTAATTGAAATCCAGCCTGAAAAAAACCCACATCTCTGGAACTTCAGAAGAAGGGCCCTTTTTTGGGGAACATATTGTTAGTATACAGAATGATTAGAACCCATTGGTGTTGTAGGCTAAGACTTTGGGCCTCATTATGAGGCTGCCAGTCCAAGGACCACCAGCTCAGTGGCAGTCCAACAGGGACAGTACCACCCATGCAGGCAGACCCACCAGGGGACTGCTGTCCCTGCCAGGAACATAATTCCCACCAGGGTGAAGGCAGTCGGAGTAGTACTCAGTCAGTCTGATTACAACTCAGCGTTCCACCAGCCTTTCCATGGTGGGGAACTTGCCATGGGGTGGCAGAAAACCATTGCCGGGGGCCACATAGCATGGGCTGTGCAGGGCGCCCCTGCCCCCACGACCGAAATACACACTGTCTGCTCTGGTGCTGGTTTGCTACGGTATTGGCCTCAGCTCCCTTAAAGGAGCCAAGGCCAATATTGTAGCACTGTTCCCACCGGACGGCCCAGCAGGAATGCATAATATAATGTTCACTCCGGTCAGCTTGGTGGGAACATTGTAATACGCTCTGGGTGCAATCGGTATGACATGGAGTCCTCCCCGTCTGACTGCCAAACTCCTAATGAGGCCCATTGTCAGATAAGCTTAAACTTGTGGCATTCCACAGAGGCGAGTTTCTAGGGTAAACCTACTAAAATAACATAGAAATGGCATGAGAGGGAAAGGCTTTGTCGTCTACACCAATAGATGGAGTTGCAGCCATTCTAATGTCTGTTGCTCTCTCTAGTGACTGGAATGCTGAATCAATGCTTCATACACCAGCTGATTAATTTATCAGGTTAAAATAAGAGCTTCTAGAAATGTAATATATCAGTTCATTTAAGAATCTATGCTGCATGTACTTGGTTTCACTGCGTTCATAGGTGTTGTTAAATTTACGCAGAGATGGCCAGCTTTTTTTGTTACTGAAAGTACAGAACACACTGCAAACAATCTACCTACTTTTAATTTCGTGGGACATACATCTTACATATTGTTATTGAAAATTAAATTGCTGAGTGTTGAACATTTTCCATCTTTTTAATATTTTAAATTGTGTCTCAGGAAAAACGGATAAATCTTCATCAGTTTCCTCATTTGAGGGAACTGTCAATAAAAATAAATACAAATAAACTTTGGATTTCCGCAATTGACAGCAATAGTTTAAATAAAAGTTACAACACACAATTACATCTTTCACTCTTACATCTTGCCAGACTTTTACTAAACATTTTTCAGTTTTGTTTAAACAGGATTGAGTTTCTTTAGGCGCTGTTCAATAACTATACGGCCTCAGAATTCCTTATTAATGATAACGTCATCAGCTCATCTTAAATATAATAATGTACAAGAATGATGAAAAAAAAATATTAAATTGCTTATTTGAATTGCACTGTTCACAACCATTTGCAGGCCGTGGCATGTTGCAGGTTTGCATTTAATAAGTACTATATTTCTCCTGTCGCCCCAAGATAAGGATATCTGTAGTGATAATTGGAATGACATTTATAGATACGTAAAAGAAAGTGTTTCAGGAATGCATTGCACATTACCCTGGGTTCTGGTAATTTGAATACATTAGTGACATTATACTGATGCATTTGTAGCTAGGTTATCATAAGAACTTTCAGAAGAACAGAACTGAAACTTTAGTTTGAACACTAAAAACAGACGCCAGTTTTTAAAAATGTCTGCACGCCTGAAATGTATGTGCACAAATGGTATTCTCACAGTCAGGAACTCTTGATCGTTACACTCGAAAATGATCCGCTGTACCAGAAAATCCACCTGGAACATTGTCGTTTTTGTGGAACTGGCAGGGGGTGGGGTAATTGCATATGTATGTCCTTGTGGCCATTTCAAACATTTGGAAAGTTTCCCCTGTCCTATATGTACATTTTACGTCGCATCTAGAAAAATCGATTTAAGTGATGTAGCTAATGTACAATAAACACCAGCGTATTCTGTGGGAGCGTTTGAATATCTCTACAAAAGGTTTTCCATACAGTCAAAAAAGAAGAAAAGCGAAAAAAATAATTTTAATTTGCACATGGCTCCTAAAATATTTCTGCACAGAATCGCAGGACTAGCATTAGGATTGACAAGGTGTATGTCATAGCAATACTACAGAGTTCAGGTGTATTATCCCGCAGGTTCCAGAAATTCGTACTTTGTCAAATATATGCCACATTGATTTTGTAAATCAGAAATTTCAAGTGTAGGCTCGTGTAAATTGCCAAATTTGGCAGCGCCGTGTCACTTCATAAATGCAGGGATGTGCCGTATACACCAATGTGGCTCACTACTGGGTTTTCCCTAACGCTGGTGCTAAATTTAGCTGCTTACCGCCAACGCAGGCACCCTTGCATCATAGTGCAAGGATGCCTGCGTTGCAAGGAATTAATGTTTATGTTCAGGAAGGGACACCGTCCTTCACATAAATAATCATTGATGGCGTTTTGCTCTTTCTATGTGTGCTGCAAAATGCAGCACACATAGAAAAGCAAAAATAACGAGAAATAAAAGTATTTCTACTTGTTGCGATATGCTAACGCCACCCCAGGGGTGGCGTTAGTTTTTGACACTGCTTCAGGTTTACAAATCCTTGCATATCTGGGGCAGCGTCAAAATGTAAAGGACCTTGCAGTGGAATGCCCACCGCAACACCCATTGTATACCCCTTTCATGCAAAGTGATGCATGTAAAGGGGCCCTATCTACAAGGTGGAGTCAAGCCACAAAAAGTGGCTTAACAATGCCTTGTAAATATGGAAAAGGGCACAGTGCCTCCAGAGCGTCCCTAAAAGAGACGCTCTGATGGCACAAGGGGCTCTCAATGTGGCCCTTAGGGCCTCCTTTACAACAAAATGTTGGAGCACAGAGCTGCACCAAATTTGGCAGTGCTGCACTCTGACATTTAAAAAACGCAGGGATGCATCTTATTTACAACAATACGGTGCACCCCTGTGTGTTACCTAGTGCTGGTGCTAAAATTACCCGCCTAGCATCAATGCAGACACCCTTGCACCATAGTGCAAGGGTACCTGCATTGCAGGGAATTAATGTTTATGTGCAGGATGGTGTACCTTACAGCACATAAACAATCAATAATTGTGATTTGTTACTTCTACGCATGCTGCAGAATGTAGCACACATAGAAGCAGCAAATCGTCATTATTTAATGATTGTTCATGTGCAGGAAGAGGCACCTTCCTGCACATAAACAATCATTGATGGTGTTTTGCGCTTTCTATATGTGCTGCAAAATGCAGCACACATAGAAAAAGCAAGACTAAGGAGAAATAATAGTATTTCTCCTCACTGCACCATTTAAACGACACCCCTGGGGTGGCATTAGTTTGTCTTAGGTTTACGATTTATGTAAAAATGCAATGTGTGTTGAGGTGGGACGCCCACAGAAACACCTATTGCACACACCCTTTACGTTAAGTGTTGCATGTGAGGGCCATATTTGGAAGGTGGCATTTACCCACAAAAAGGGGCTTATCGTCGTGTTGTAAATATAGCGCAGGGAATTGTGCCACTGGAGCGTTGCTAAAAGTGACTTTCTGATAGCATAGGGGTCTCGTAAATGAGGCCCATAGTCTTTAGTATTTAGGAATCCTAGGCAGTATTACTTAAAGTGCCTGAGGGGTGTAACAGGTGTTTACACCTGTATTCAGTGCCACTGGGACAATTTAGCATTAAAGAAGAGGCTTAGATGCTTGTGCTGCTCCTTTAATAAATATACACATACCAGCACTACATGTGCACCAGTATAATCTCCAGATGGCCTTCCCTCATTTCCTCTCATTTGCATGGAGTGTGACCACATGCAAATGAGGGAAAAGGATTATCTTTGCACAAACACCATTTCATGAATGCAGGCACAGAGGCAATTACACTGTTAGCAGGTTTACTTATTGTGTGCCACAAAGATGTGTCATATAGCAGTGTGCCTCATGAAGACGCCCCATAAAGGGGGAAAAGGTGTCCAATGGACTTCCTAGATGGCTCTCTTCAGGGGGGTGCTGTCACTCACCTCCCTGCAAGGAGATCTTTGTACTCCTTTGTAAAACAGGCCTCATGGCATCTCTACTGTTAAAGACAGAACTGCTCTGCCTTTTAACTAACGTTCAGCCCCCTAAGCAGCCATGAGTTAACAGCTGTCCCAGAGGCAGAACATTGATTGTAATAGGGCATATTGACCAGGTCAGTGCTTGGTGCACTTTCTTGAAGTTTTTAGTGCAGCTGACCAGGGCAGTACATCCTTTTCCAAACACTTTGCCTGGTTTGAGCAGAAAAAAACATCTGTAAATCTGTATCAGCGCTACTTCTTCAGGTGCTGTACTACTAACATTTCATGCGCATTGTTTGAAATTGTACGCTCAATACATAGAGCTGCTATCTCATGTCCCCTTTGTGCTTGAGGGCATGCCTCTCATACAAGTTAAATAAACCCAGATGACAGCCAAAAAATACTACATGTAAATCTTATATTTTTTATGACAATTAGAACCATTATTGGTTGAAAAATACAAAGATTTGCCTACCAATAGACCCGATGTGCTTATTGATGTGCTGTTCTGATAGTCTCTGCTTTAGTTGGTCTTGTTTATTGCACCTTTGATGAGGATACACAATTATGACCCAATGGAGAATTGATTTCATTTGTGTAGCATGTCAAACACCCCTGAATGAAATTTGAGGGCCTTAGAATACTCAAAATGATTGGAGGAAGGTAAACCTATGTTCCATGCAATGTAGGATAGATCAACATCTAGTGGAAAAGATCATTCTGGGAGGTTGTAAAGCTGCTCAATTTGTGGAAAAGGTTTTCTACAACATAGCCAAAGACCAACATGTACATTGACTGCATAGTATTGACTACCAAACTACACTTTTCAAGGGCACTGAAGGACCGCCAGAGCAGCACTCACCTGCCCATCAAATTTAGACAGCTCTGCCTGCATTGTGGTGACCTCTGTGTTTTAAGTGTAACCATTCCAGGGCACATTCTCTTAAAGCAATCTTGATATTTTCAGTGGTTACTAGGTTTTAATGCAGCCACCCACCAAATACGTTTGGAATTCAAAAAAAGCTCCCACAGCAGGAATATATTTGTAAAAAACAAAAAACTGCTGGCCCTGTAACTTTTGGGGTGCACTTATATATATATATATATATATATATTTTTGGGTTAGAGACTGCCAGGCTTTTCTGGAGGTCCTGACCTGAAAACAGTATTTCAGAAGATTCTACCAAAGTAGAGCAGACCATCTGTGGTACTTACACTTATGGCAAATGTCCACAAGGGCATCAGTCTGAGGTTTCTGGTTCATATGACAGAATTGAGTGAGTGAGGCAAGAGGGGAGCACAGAGAGTCTACCAAAACTCTAAATAAGCCCCCAAGATGTGAAGGTGGGATGTTTCTGGAGTTACATGTTTGGCTATTCATGCCTTAGTTGTATTCTGCCCTTACAGTGCTTTTCTTCAGCTGTTATTTGGATAAAGGGAATAATGAAAGTATAAGTAGTAATGGTTATTATTTATTAACAAGCCCCTTGCACTGCCGGTGCATTACTTTTTCTCATACAAAAAAGGTATGCACTGGCAGCGCAGGGGGCTTGTAAATAAACCCCTTAACATCTTACAAAATCACAGGTATAGGGAAAGGTTCTGAAGAGTAGCTGTGTGTCATATGCCTGTTATTCCTGTTTAACTGAATACCAGTAACTGGAATCTTTACTGATCCTTTAACATGGTTGAACACTCACCATTGAACCATGAGTCAATTGGCAGGTTGCAAGTCTGAATCCCAGCAAAGTCGACTGAGCTTGACCTCTTTTCAAAGGAAGCAGATTAAGTATCATTAAAATGAGTAATAGTGACACCTTTTAATTGCAACTATTACCAATGGTCGATGTGTGCCATAAAGCACTATATAAAACAAGTTTTATTATTGAGGGACTTAGGAATTACTTTCTTATTCATGTCTGTCAAAGATGCAAGTTGTAGGATTGGTTCTAGATCTTCCCTAAACATCTGAAGGAGGATTTGAGGCTCTTATACCTTTGTGTCATACTCTATCATGGCCAATTAACTATTCCAATTGATATTATGTGTGTTTCTAACTGGGAATGAAGGTCTATTGGAACTTTGATTGCTGGGGTTGTGGGCCCTTGAAAATTCAGATCTCTCTTGAGATTTGAAAGCATCTCTAAGTTCCCTGCTATTTTTTTCCATAAATCAATAATTTCAAAATCAAATTCAATATAAATTGAAAGAAATAGTGATTTGGAAAGATTTTTCAGTACATATGCATTTTTGAAACAATTTGTTAAACTTTGCATGAAAACCTTTTTTCATTTGACAGAAGAAGGGTGAAGGAGTCAGTCGTCCGAACAGTATCTCTTCCCAGGCCCTGAGGCCCAACCATCATCCATGCAGAGCAGAAGGGGAATATTGGCCCAAAGGGGATGATGGGCACAGGACAATTTATGGCTAGGATATTCTTCGAGAATGGGCTATAATGGCACATAAGGACATTCTTTCATTATGCATCAGTATTTTCCTATGCCTTATTAGTTTGCAATAGCACACTTTTTTGGTAATTAAAGTCAAAAGCCCAGATTTACTAAGATTTTGCATTGTGGTTGTGTTATTTTTTGGAGTGTAGCTCCAATGAAAAATCTATTTTGGCATATTGGGTCTGATTATGAGTTTGGCGGTCCGAGGACCTCCATGTTGGTGGTGACGGTCACACTACCACTGGGCTGGCCATGCAGACCACCATGTTATGAATTTTGCGGTTGAGAAAATAGAAGACCGCCAGTGGTCAACCGCTTCCACCAGACAGCACAGAACACAGCGGTCCCCTGGAAGCACAAACATGCCAGTGGAGATCATGTTTCCGTCTGACCTATGAGGAGGTTGCACAACGCCAATGTGACTGTGGCCGGCTGACCAACAGATATCAGAAGGCAGAAATGGACAGTATAAAGGTCTAGACTCACCTGCAGACAGTCATACAAGTCCAAAGCCGCCAAAGAACCATTCTAAAAAGTCATGCCGCTGTTCCTGCTCACTGAAAGACAATGGATTCAACACTGGTGTGGACGACAGCAACCGTAAGTACAAAAACCTACCTGTGTCAGTGATATCATACAAAAAATAGTACCGCTAGTAAACACATCATTGAGGGACAGCACAGGCTACAGCTACTCCTAACATTCAACACTCACAGACTGCAACATAGACACCCACACAGTCATAACAAGCACACTTCAGCCAGCAAACACCCACTTCATGGCAACACCACACATGTGCGCATGGCTACACAGTACAGGCCCAGGGACACAGCAGGCCACACAACATTCTCACATGCAGAAACAACAAGAAACAACAACACAACTACCTCATACATACAAATACATTCCGCTCACTCACACCCAACAATGGCCAGGGACTGGCCACACACACAACACACATATTCATACATATGCCATGGCACACACACAACACCACTATCAAACAACCATACTATCGACACATACATCACACACACACACACATAGCACAGCAGAAGCATAATACTCACCGAGACAAATAGACACAAGACACAAAGCGTAGCACCACAACAATACCTGCACAACTGGGATAAGAGCATCAGGACCATACATGGAAGGAGGCTGCACTGGGACACGTATCACTTTGAACAGGGCCACAGACAACATTCACACAGGAATTGGCACCAACTGGGTCTCAGAGACAAGCAATACACATACCAGTTGTCATGCACAGTCACACAATGGGGATGGGCAAGGCAATAAAGCACACACAACTCACATTCCATGTGACATACCACTATGTCAACCAGCTATGAGGGACAGGCACCTAAATTGACTCATGCAAGCCAAATGCAAAGCAGTATAGAGCAACTCAACACACACCATGTCTGCACTGGCAAAACTCAAGAATACACCCTCCACATGTAGACAATAGCCATATCAGGGGGAAAAGTCCCACACCATGCATACCCATATAGCACAACACAAAAAGAAAAACATACCACAACAAACAAAACTCAATGCCATGACACCAACATTGCAGCTACACAAACATACCCATCACACAACACACACCCTTACCTTGGGGAACAACAGCAGTGCACACAATCTCACATACTGAAAAAAACACCACATGGAGCAGCAAGCAGTCCTAACACACACAACTACAGGCACCCAGCCAATGTCACTGAGGAACACCAGAAAACTAGGGAAGGAAATGCAGGACAAAGGTGTATCTAAAAAAACAACAACAGGTTGGCTTTATTGATAAATAAGGTCTATATACCAAAGTCTAAGGCCATTGGCCAGTCCAAACCACAGTACTGGGCCAAAAGGCACATTGTTGGGCCCCTACTTAACTCTTGACTGCCATGTAACCGCCTCAGGTAGAGGCATCAAGGGGGCAGACCCCTCAAGAATAATTGGGGGAATAGGGGGTTTGGGATTGGGAGGGGGGATCCTTCTGGGGAGGGGAGGGCTTCTTGTTGGGGAGGGGAGGGGCATGTGTGCTTGCAGGGGCAGGGCGAGGCCTTGGAGGTGAAAGGGAGGGGTTTTGGGAGGGAAACTATCCTTTTGGGAATGGCACAAGGGCGAACAGGGGTAAAGTCGATGCTACAAAGGAACACTTTTATAGACACATGGGGATGATCATCAGAAAGGGGTTGGGATTTGGAGGCTGAGGGAGTGGTTGTTTGACGACTAGATAATGATGTCTTGGGTGCATGTTTGTGGGAGATGTGCTTGTGTGTGGTGAGTGTCTGTGTGTTGGGTGAGTGAGGGCGTTTATTTGTTTTAGGATGGGATGTGGTGGTGCAGGGTGATGCCGTGGTGGGTGGGTGGATGTCTGTTGGGGTGGTGAATCCAGGTATGATGGATATACTGCATGCAGGTGTGTCTGTAGTTGTGGTGTCTGCAGGTGTGGTGACTGGGGTGAATGTCTGAGGGTCTGCTGGGGTTACGGGTAGGATGGCTGTTGTGGCTGTATCAGTTACAGTTGATGTTTTGTCTGTAGGTGTGTCAGATGTCTTGTGTGTGATGCTAGGGGTGGGGGTCTTCCAGGGCAAGTTGTGACTGTTGCTGTGTCTGCAGGTGGATGTTGTCTCTGTGTGTGAACAGTGTGTCTCGTGGTGCTTGTGTTTATGGGAACTGGGAAGAAGAAGGTGGAGAAGTGATGGAAAACAAGGGGTGACTGGCTGCCATCAGTGTGGAGGCCAGAGCTTGAAAAGTTCTCTGTAGGCCAGTCATTGCACCTGGCATGCACCTCCAGGAAGGCATTGTACTGTTAGATTTAGGTTTCCCTCCCTGGATGGAACTTCACAATGGTGGACTGACCCACAGATATCGATCTCAGAGGGTCAATAGCCTCCTCACTGAGGGCAGCAGGGGTAACAGGGGCTAGGGCAGAGGTGCCTGCAGGAAAGGAGACTCCAAGCCTCCTGGGTTAGTGGGCACAGCCAACTGGGTGGGGAGCAACAGAGAGGGTGTTGATAGAACTTGGGTGGTGGACAAAGATGGTACTGGGTTGTCCCTGATGGGTATGCCACCTCTGGGGAGTAGCCACTGGAGGATAAATCCGATTTTGATGAAGAACATTCAGTCTCCCCATTGCACTCCCCTCACCCTCCCGGCCCCTGTGTCCCTCTTTGTCAGTGGTGTTAAGATCGGAGGTCCCATGGCTTTCCCACTCAGCACCGCCCCATCTCCTTCTCCTGTCATTGCTGATGTTGCCAAAAAAAGTGAAGTAGGGTCATGACATGGACATGAAACACTTCATTCACAACTCTGAGAGACCCAATATACTATCATGTCAAGTAGCCCCACGCATGAAGTGCCAGCAAAGTGGTACCATCATGTGCCAATACCAAACCATGCATGCCACCTGGAATTAGAAAGGTAACACATAAGAAAAACTTGGTCTCTGACAATTACAACTGCATGGATGGAGTCTAGCTACCGCACTAACCTTAACACAACTAGGTGACAACTACACCCCAAACCTGTGCCACATACACCACACCCCCGAGAACCAGTATCCATAAATTGCATCTCATTGTAAGGTACCGTACCAACTGCACAGCACAAGACTATGCACACATCCAACCTTCCCTGATGTAATGTATCAACGATAACAGATGTTTTTAAAGTAATGCAGACAACACTGGTACAAACATGCCATACATGGATTAGAAGACACGGAAACATCCATATCACTGTGGACAAATCCCAACAATATACAGTCCTACAACTTACACCTGCCCAAAATGAGTTCAGGAGGCAGTAGCAAGGCCACTCAGACATGCCCCACTTGTGATGTTGCAAGGAAAACAATGAAGTCAGGTCCTAACTATCATGGAGACATGTCTCCTGAATTCACACAAGGATGGTCCTGTAGGGCCCAGGACAGCCTCCACAAAGGTCTCACACCCATTTCCATGTTTGTTTCTGGGAGTGTTTGTAGTAGACAGCTGTACCATGCAAGAAGGAGGGATACAAACCATGCAACCACTATCTGAAGGACACCAAATTGTTGTACAATGAGAAGCTACATCACTACCCGCATATCAAACATGGCAAGTATGGCATCTTTCCCTTGTGCCGAAACACATTTGAAGCAACCATAACTACAAGTCAATCCATGATGCATCAAAAAAGTCAGTACACAATTCACAAACAACACACAGGTGCTGTGCACCTGCAACCATCACTCTACATCAAGGGTACAAACGGTCATGAAGTGGATCCACACTCTGGTCCTACCTGTCACGACCATCATGGCTGCTGCAGATACACATGACAAATTACATACTATGAGGCATGAATGTATCTGTCTGACAACATGTAATGATGACACAGTCCTGCCTGGGCTATCGCAGTAAATGAACAACAATTGCAGATGCACCGTTATGACAACAGGACACCATGGACATATATGGGAAAGATTCCACACATCATCTCATCTGCCTTATTAGCACATGCCTACATCTAATGCATAGTCATCTATCCTAATGGGAGTGGAGCACATGCAAACACATAGGCAACTGGATTGTTGGCTACACTGATGATACTTCACTCATGACAATGTCCAAGGTGCAAGGAGACACATCTGAGGTAGATGAAAGAGACAACAGGGCTGTGCAATCGAGGGACCTGTCAAGACTATGGCTCTCATTACAACCCTGGCGGTCGGTGATAAAGCGGCTGTAATACCGCCAACAGGCCTGCGGTAAAAACAATGGAATCACGACCATGGCGGAAACGGCCAACTCAGACAGCCACTTTAACTCTTCGACTGCCACAGTAATAGAAACAAACACTGCAGCAGTAACTGCCAACAGACAGGTGCAAGACAATGTACCACCCACAGTATTACAAGGCACCAATCTGCCAGCTTTTCCGGGGCGGAACCAACGCCATCAAAAGCATGTCGGAAATTGTCTTTGCAAGGGAAACCACTCACCTCTCGACACCCAACGAGGAACCAGAGTGCCATGGAGCCCGAGTTACAGGTGTTAGAAAATGTTGGTTTACCTCCTCATCTACCAGGAACATCAAAGACGGTGAAGGCGAGGACGACGACGGTGAGTACTGCACCTAGGAGACGGGGGGGGAGTAACAACACACAACACCCCCACCCACAACAACATACACACACACATATCCAATTACATCACAGATACAACCCGTCACCCCCTGGAAGAACGCAAGGACAAAATGAAATGAGTTTAACAAGTGTAATAATCGAACAATCAGGTAGCCCAAGATAACTTTAATTCATCAGTATATACAAATATTTACAGCAAGTACACAAGTCCGTACACTGTCCCATTAAATGTCCGTGGACCAGTGGTCCCAAAAAGCATGGGCGAAGCCCACACATGACACCTGCCTCAAAATGGAGAGAACACTGCAGGGGCATCAGGTCGAAAAAAGCACAGGCACCTCAGGGGGAAGGTGAGGGGGGCACCTCAGCCGGATGATGGGACGACACCACTGCTCCTCGAGGGGGCTCCATGCCCACTGCTTGGTCCTGGGGAGTGCAAAGCCACAGTCTATCAAGTCTCTCAAGTGGGTTCATTGTCCACTGCTTGGTCCTGGTGAGTGCAAAGCCACAGTCTCTCAAGTCTCTCAACTGGGTGGTTTGCCCACTGCTTGGTCCTGGGAATGCAAAGCCACAGTCTCTCAAATCTCTCAAGTGGGTGGTTTGCCCACTGCTTGGTCCTGGGGAGTGCAAAGACACAGTCTCTCTAGCGGATGCTGTTCTCCACTGGTTCTGGAGGGGGCACGGTGCCCAGAGTGCTTCGTCCTGCCAAGGACTGGGGTAGCGGATGCTGTACTCCACTGGTTCTGGAGGGGGCATGGTACCCAGTGATGCTGCACCAGTGGTGTGGCAGTTCTTATTCCCTCACATGGTTGTCTGGGCCATGAGATTTACTGGTGACAGGTAGCATGAGACTCCATGGAGGCAGAGCCACACTCCTCCTTGCGATGACTAAGGCTGCAAACTGCTGGAAGTGGCAGTGCTTGTGGTGGTGCCTCATGAAGTGTGTGCAGGTTCCAGGACGTCTCCTACAGACTCGGACGCCTGCCCATTGCGGATGCTGCTGATTTTCGGACTGGCTGGGCACGTCACGGGGCAGGTGGCGGTGGCAGTGGCGGTGTCTGCGGCCGGAGATGCTGCCGGTGGTGCAGGTGTCTGCACTTGTGGATGGAGACACCAAGCCATCTCCTGCAGCCTTGGAAGGCTGCCCACTGAGGATGATGCTGGTGACTGTAGTTGAGGCAGCTGCCATGCAGGTGGCGGTGCAGGTGGCGGTACAGATGGCGGTGCAGATGGCGGTGGAGGTGGCGATGCAGGTGGCGGTCTTTGCGGCGGTGCCCACTGCGGTACAGGTTGCTGGGCTGTCTTGTGTGAGTGCCTGTGGGATGTGTGGTGCTTATTTTTGCCTGAGCCACTTTTGTGTGTTGGTCTGATGGTGTGCTTGGGATAGGCTGAGGTAGAGGAAATTGGATTTGGGTAGTGGATGTTGGAGGGGAGGCTGGACACAGGGACAATGGCTGCCATCAGTGCTGAGGCCAGAGCCTGAAATGCTCTCTGTTGGGCCGCCACCCCAGAATGAATGCCCTCCAGGTATGCATTTGTTTGCTGCAAATGCCTCTCGACACCCTGGATGGCATTCAAAATGGTTGACTGCCAACAGTGAGGGATCTCAGGAGTTCAATAGCCTCCTCAATGAGGGCAGCAGGGCTGACTGGGGCAGGGCCTGAGGTGCCTGGGGCGAAGGAGATGCCCACCTTCCTGGGTGAGCGGGCACGGGAAACACGCTGAGGGGCTGCTGGGAGAGCGGTGCTGGTAGGGGGGTGGCGGCTGTACCTGTTGTTTCGATGGGCACAGATGTGCCCGCCACCGCAAGGGAGCTCCCATCAGAGGAGGAGTCGCTGTTGCTGGTGTCACCTCCTGTCCCTGTCGTGGAGCTCCCCTCCCCCTCTGTCCCACTGGTGCCTTCAGACTCTGTACATTCACCCTCCTCAGCCAGATGATGCTAATGCACACAAGGACAGGGTGACAAAACAAAAAGGGGGGAAAAGACAGAGGAGAAACCTAGTCAAAGCCAGCAACACCACTACCGTTGGCAGACACAACACACAGGGAGCAGCCCTATGCACTAGCCCATTCACTAACAGTTCTTAGAAAATCACCTGCCCATGGAGGACGATGCCTAACCCCATTTGCTGCACACCTGGAACCCACAGGAACCTGACTAATTGTAGATGGCCACTATCACTATTGGGGTTGGAGTGGCACAGAACCTGCCTAACAAGGGACCTACCCTAGCAAGTTCGCCCTGGCCTAGGGGAACCCACAGCCAACATCCCCCACCCAGACACCTTGTAAAGTGCGCAGAGCCAGCTGAATGAGACTGTACTCACCCTCTCGTGGCTGCTGTGATGCCCTCAAGCGCCCATCCAACTCCGGATATGCCATCGCCAGGATCCAGAACATCAGGGGGTCATGGTGCGACGGGCACCCCTTCCACATTGGGAGGCCATCCCCAGCTGGGCCTCTGCCGTCTTCTTGCTCCAGCGGCGCAGGTCCTCCCATCTCTTGCGGCAGTGGGTGCTCCGTCTATGATAGACCCCAGGGATCCGGACTTCCTTGGTGATGTCACGCTAAATACCCTTCTTCTGGTGGGTGCTGACCTAGAGGAAAGGTAAAGTATGAAAGGAACGTACTCCTCCGTCCGGTTCTTCTTACTCATTGTCCACCAGTTCCCACCAAGGCCCTGAAACCCATCCACTGACCATCCTCACATGCAGGCCACTGCCCCCCCCAACATGTATCTTCCATCCAGACCACTCCATACATTCATGTCCCATCCATCATGCTCACAGTGTACTCACCTGTTTGGCTGGAGGACCGTAGAGTAGCGTGTACTGGGGGAGGACCTCATCCACCAGTTTGTCCAACTCTTCCGCGTGAAGACAGGGGCCCTTTCTCCAGACACTGTAGACATTGTTGCTTCCAGACTCAGGTCACAGCAGCACTTGCAGTGTAGGTCCTCTCCTGTTGAAGGTGAGGTATCAAGTGAGTGAACAGATAGAAAATGGCGGTCACGTCCGTGGTGGTGCGTGCTGTCACCGCTGGTGTACATCATCATTGGCTCCTGGAACCCATAGGGCCCAATGATAACCAATGCTGAATTGCGCGGCGGTCTTTGACCGCCTACCGCGACGCTGCATTAGGCCGCGAGTTACCTAATTTCCCCTTGTCCCTCCTTACAGGTCAGGCAGCCGCCATTTCATGGGGGTACATGGCAGGGCACCTAACTGCGTCACAGCACATTTGGGGAGGAATACGGACTGATTAAATCACATGAGTGCAAAACACCCTTGTGCAACCTATGTGGTACATGGCCCTCTGCTCACCATTCTCCTCCATAGGGCACATCCGCTGGGGCAGATGATGAGATGGCACCATCCTCCGGTGTACAGACCCCGGGTGGACCTGTCAACAATGGAAGACAGACACATCATTATCACCTACAGACTTGATCGTCCCACAATCCAAGAACTGTGTGCCCAATTGGAGCCTGACCTGATGTCAGCTATCTGCCAGCCCACAGGTATCCCCCCCCTCTAGTGCAGGTCCTGTCAGTGCTCCATTTCCTGGCCAGTGGTTCCTTTCAAACAACAGTGGCTATGGCATCAGGGATGTCACAGCCAATGTTCTCTAACGTGTTGCCCAGAGTGTTGTCTGCCCTGCTGAAACACATGTGCAGCTACATCGTTTTCCCCCAGGTGGAGGATTTGCCCACAGTGAAAGGTGACTTCTATGCCCTGGGACATATCACCAACATCATTGGTGCCATTGATGGTACGCATGTGGCATTTGTCCCCCCACGCAGGGATGAACAGGTATACAGAAATCGTAGAAGCTACCATTCCAGGAATGTGCACATGGTGTGTTTGACAGACCAGTACATCTCCCATGTGAATGCCAAGTATCCTGGCTCTGTGCATGACGCTTACATTTTGATGAATAGCAGCATCCCTTATGTGATGGGGCAACTCCAGAGTCACCGTGTGTGGCTACTAGGTGAGCCCAATGTCCCCACACAGTATGAATTGGTGTCTGGGTATGGGTTAGTCCCTAAGCGTTGGTGTATGTCTAACAGATATCCCTCTACATTTGCAGGTGACTCTGGTTACCCCAACCTGTCATGGCTACTGACCCCAGTGGGGAATTCCCAGGGCAAGGGCAGAGGAACGCTACAATGAGGCACATGGGCAAACTAGGAGGATTATAGAGCGGACTTTCGGCCTCCTGAAGGCCAGATTCTGGTGCCTCCATTTAACAGGTGGCTCCCTATACTACTCACTGAAGAAGGTGTGCCAGATAATCGTGGCATGGTGTTTGTTGCACAACCTGGCTTTGTGACGCCAGGTGCCTTTTCTGCAGGAGGATGGGCCTGATGTTGGTCTTGTGGCAGCTGTGGAGCCTGTGAATAGTGAAGAATAGGAGGAAGAAGAAGAAGATATTAACAACAGAAACAACCTCATCATGCAGTACTTTCCGTGAGACATAGGTAAGAGGCTGGCACTGCTCATCTCATATCAGACTACTGTAGGACATTGTATGAGTCTGCCTTTTTACACCTGTGTATGGACCCTGACAGTTCACTTTGACTTTCCTTTTCACAGATCTGGGTACCACATTCTGCCCTCTGCTATGTTCACTGCTGCCCAACAACTGTTATACTTTGGCATGTGCAAATGAACAGTAACATTAATATTTGTCAAAGAGGTTGTACTAACACATTTGTGAAAGTACAGACTGACTCAGATTGTTTTGTGATTCAAGGGTGTTTATTCAAGTGCTAATAAGTGGAGGGGATGTGCAATGGGCTGGGGTGATGGTGGAGGAATATCCATGGTAGAGTCCAGTCTATTTGTATCATTGGTGCATTGTCCAAGAGGGCATAGGAAATGGAGCAATGGCAGTTCAAGGTGGTCAGGGTGACATAGTGGGACAGAAGGGTAACAATCAGGAGAGTCTTATTTCCTGACGGGTGTCTTGGCAATGTTCTCTGTCTTGTGCCTGGATCGCAGGGACTGTTTGTGGGGTGGTTCTCCTTCTGCAGGGGGTGGGGTGCTGGTGGCCTGTTGGTCCTGTTGCGGGACCTCCTGTCCACTAGCGCCGGTGGACGTGGAGGGCTGTTCATCGTTCGGGCTGATGTCAGTGGCCCAGTGGTATGCCACTGTCTCCCACAGGCTGTTGGCTATGTCTGCCAGTTCCCCTGCTTAGGTGACCAGGGTGGTGTTAAAGGACTTCAAGTCCTCCCTGATCCCCATGTACTGTTCCTCCTGCAGCCACGGGGTCTCATGAAACTTGGCCAGTACTGTGCCCATGGTCTCCTCAGAATGGTTGTATGCTCCCATGATGTTTGAGAGTGCCTCGTGGGGAGTGGGTTCCCTGGGCCTGTCTTCCCCCTGTCGCACAGCAGTCCTCCCAGCTTCCATGTTGTCCTGTGCCTCTGTCCCCTGAACTGTGTGCCCACTGCCACTGACCCCAGTTCCCTGATTGTCCTGGGTTAGTGGGTTTGCCTGGGGTCCCTGTAGTGGTGGACACACTGCTGATTGATGTGTCCTGGGGATACTGGCATGGGCCCGCTGGGTGGGTGCTGTGGTATTGTTTCCTGAGGAGGGAGGTCCAGTGGTGGTTTGGGACTTTGGCAGAGGAACCGACTGCCCAGAGGTGCCTGATGGGCCGGGCTGGTCATCTTGATCCAGTGGTGCAGAGCTGCTGTCGTCACTGTGGGCCTCTTATGTGGGGGGACTGGATATGGCTGGCACCTACTGTTCAGTGACGTTGGGTAGGGGTCCTATTGGGGTGTAAATGCATAGTTACTGTATCTGTGTGTGCCATCTTGTGCAATGGGTGAGTTTACCGCTACTCCTGTGCTTGCATTATAGCCTTGGCCCTTGTGTGAGTGGTGATTGTGTGCCCTGGCTGGGTCTCTCAACTGGACATGCTTTGGTGATGGGTGTCCATGCAGGTCTGTGATGGGTGTCCATGCATTGTTGTGACATGCAGGGCTTGTTATTGGGATGTGTGGTTGTGATAGTGGGGTATCTGTGAGGTGTTGGGGTGATGGGTATGAGGGTAGGGGTAGGAGTTTGTGATGGCATGCAGGTAGGGTGGGGGATAGAGTAGTAAAGATTTGACTTACCAGAGTCCAGTCCTCCTGCTACTCCTGCGAGGCCCTCAGGATGCATGATCGCCAAGACTTGCTCCTCCCATGTTGTTAGTTGTGGGGGAAGAGGTGGGGGTCCACCGCCAGTCCTCTGTACTGCTACCTGGTGTACTGATACCACGAAACGCACCTTCCCCCGTAGGTCGTTCCACCTCTTCCTGATGTCATCCTGTGTTCTTGGGTGCTGCCCCACTGCGTTGACCCTGTCGACGATTCTCCGTCATAGCTCCTAGCAATGGAGGTGTGCTGTACCTGTGATCCGAAAAGCTGTGGCTCTACCCAGATGATTTCCTCCACCATGACCCTGAGCTCCTCCTCAGAAAACCTGGGGTGTCTTTCAGGTGCCATGATGTGGTGTGGGTGATGTGTGAGGTGATGGTTGATGTGATGTGTGGAGTGATGTGTTAGGGTGTGTTTTTGAGGTGCGTGGATGGTGTATGAATGATGGTGTTGTGTGCCTCTGGAGGCTGGTGTTGTCTCTGTTATCCTCTCTCTCCGCCTCTTCAAAAACTGTTATTGTAAGGGGTTATGGGTAATGTGGGTGTGTGTTTTATAGTGGTGTGAGTGTGTGGGTGTTGTGTGTGTATGTGTGTCAGGTGTGTGTATTTTGAATTGTTCAATGTGGTTGTGTTTTGTAAGTGTGTGTGTATTTTGAGTGCGGCGGTGTGTAACGTCAATGGTTTACCGCAGTTGAAAGACCGCCTTGTTGATTCGTGGGTCATGATAGTGTGGGCGTATTCCTGTTGGCGTAATGGTGTGGGTTTTGCTATCGCCAGTTTATCACTGACCTTTGGAGTGGCAGACTTGTGTGGGTGTCTGTATTGTGGCGGATTTCTAGATGTGGGTCATAATACCTGTGGCGGATTTCTGCCGTGGCCACAGTATGTTGGCGGCAGTCAGCACAGCAGTCAGCGGACTTTAACGCCAGGGTTGTAATGAGGGCATATGTGACACACATTGTCAGAGATGAAAAGAGATCATCATTCACAGATCACCAGCATGCACCAATGCAATTCCCATATTAATCAGTGAACAGAGGGTTAGTAAGCTGCATATTGGCAGAGAGGAATGATTCAGCAACATCACATGTTGTACATGGGTACAGGGTGTGGGCAAAGTGTCACACTTGCGTTGCAAAAGGGAATCCATACCAGCCCAGGTTTCGGCTGATACTGTGAGTAACAATAGACAGGTCACGGTCTCTGCAGGATGAACAGACAGACCTACACAAAGCACCATATCTGACAAATCACATGCATCACAGTACATCTTGTAGTCTACAGCCAATTGCTGTTGGTTGTCTATGTGAAAAGCTAAGGGGTATTGTGAGTCATTACCTGGCTGCAGATGAATAGTACAACAAGGCCAGATGTGGCCAGAGATCACTGTGCAAACACAGAAAGATCTCAAATAGTGAACAACTGATACATACCACATGCACCCACATCTCCTGCTGTAATTCAGTCACATGTGCCCACACATGATACCCAGTTTATGGTTGCCTGGGGGTGGCTGTCATGCAGGATCTCAGGACAGTGTATGTCGATGGGGTCCACCCTCTGTGTCCTTAGGAGCACGCTCGATGCTGTAAGAGGAGTCCAAGGGTACCAGTCATCGTCTTAGAAGGTGCCTGCAAGGGAGTGACTCCGTCACCCCACTGGAGATTTCCACAGTCCTTCTGGTGCAGGATGCAGACAGGGAGTCCTCAGAGCGTGCACACCATGGAAACTGTTGCAGTTGCTGGCTGGAGCTGAAGTTGCAGAGGAAAAGTATCCCTTGTGGGTACTTTGTTTCTGTTACAGCGGTTCCTCGAGCAGAGGATGAAGTACTAGTTGCAGAGGATTCCTGAAGGAAACTTGCAAGCAGAATCTGAAGAGAACCACATGAGAGACCCTAAATAGCCCTTAGAGGGGGATTGGCTACCTTATCAGGTAAGGACGTATCAGGAGGGGTCTCTTAAGTCACCGGCTGGCATTGGCTACTCAGAGCCCTCCAGAGTGCCCCCACACCTTGCAAAGCGATATGGTTGAAGTCTGGGACACACTGGAGGAGCTCTGGGCACCAATCCCAGGGGTGGTGATGGACAGGGGAGTGGTCACTCCCCTTTCCTTTGTCCAGTTTCATCCCAGAGCAGGGACTGGGGTCCCTGAGCCAGTGTAGACTGGCTTATGCAAGAAGGGCACAATCTGTGCCATTCAAAGCATTTCCAGAGGCTGGTGTACGCTACCCCTCCCCAGCCTGTAACGCCTCTTTCCAAAGGGAGAGGGTGTAACGCCGTGCTCTCAGAGGAAATGCTTTGTTCTGCCTTCCTGGGACTGAGCTGCTCAGACCCCAGGAGGGCAGAAACTTGTCTGTGAGGTAGCAGCAGCTGTAGCTGCAGTGCAAGCCTCAGAGAGCTGGTTTGGCAGTACTGGGGGTCCATGGTGGAGCCCCCAGGATGCATGGAATTGGCTCCCCAATACCAGATTGTAATGGCGTCCCGCACTCAAAAAGTCCCGGGAAATGGCCCGAAACAATGTTGGGGCACCTTTGCAAGTGCAAGGGTGCCCTCACACTTAGTAACTTTGCACCTAACATTCAGCAAGTGAGGCCTGTGCAAGGGTTTGTCTGAGCTCCCTATGGGTGGCAAAAGAAATGCTGCAGCCCATATGGATCTCCTGGAACCCCAATGCCCTCGGTACTTAGGTACCATATGCTAGGGACTTATAAGTGGGGTCCAGTGTGCCAATTGAAATTGGTAAATGAAGTCACCAGCCTACAGTGACAAATTTAAAAGCAGAGAAAGCATAAGCACTGAGGTTCTGGTTAGCAGAGGCTTAGTGACACAGTCAAGCACTATACAGACACTCACATTAGACTACAAACTATGAGGACTGGGGTCCTGGCTAGCAGGATCCCAGTGAGACAGGCAAAACACACTGACATATAGGTTTTTATCTATGAGCACTGGGGTCCTATCTAGCAGGATCCCAGTGACACAGTAAAAACACACTGATACACACTAACAAACATGCCAAAGGTGGGGGTAACCATGCTAGAAAGAGGCTACTTTCTCACTCTAGTACACAAGCCTCATTCTCAAAATGAGACAAAGGAGATGAGGTTTTGTGTAGATTATAGAGGGCTCAATACAGTCTCAAAGACTGATGCTCACCATATACCGAGGGCAGATGAGCTTATAGATCCACTCGTATCCGCCAAGTATTTCAGCACTTTTGACTTGACTGCAGGGTATTGGCAGATCGAGCTATCAGAAGAGGCAAAACCAAAAACTGATTTCTCTACCATTGGAGGGCATTATCAGTTCACTGTTATGCCCTTTGGTTTGAAGTATGCACCGGCCACTTTTCAGAGGTTGGTGAACACAGTCCTCCAAGACCTGAAATATTTTTGTGCAGCATATCATGATGATATTGCCATCTTCAGCTCCACCTGCGATGACCATCTGGTCCACCCCTGGAAAGTTTTGGGTGCCCTGCAAAAGGCAGGCCTCACTATCAAAGCTTCAAAGTGCCAGAGAGGGCAGGGGAAGGTGGTTTATCTGGGACACCTACTTGGTGGGGAACAGATTGAACCACTACAGGGGAAGAGCCAGACGATCTTAGACTGGTCTCCCCCTACAACACAGACCCAGGTCAGAGAATTTCTTGGTCTCACTGGGTAATAAAGGAGGGTTATTAAGAATTATGGCTCCATTGTTGTCCCTAATAATGACCTCACATCCAAGAAGATGCCTAAAAATGTATTGTGGGCTGCTAGCTGTCAGAATGCTTTGGAGGATCTTAAGCAGGCTATGTGTACTGCACCTGTCCTGAAAAGTACAAATACTCAAAGACGTGTATTGTCCAGACAGATGCTTCAGAGGTAGGGGTTGGGGCTGTGCTATCACAACTTAATTCAGAGTGTCAGGATCAACCTGTTGCTTTTATTAGTAGAAAGTTGACCCCTAGAGAAAAGCGTTGGTTAGCCATAGAGAGGGAGGCCTTTGCTGTGGTCTGGGCCCTAAAGAAGTTGAGAACATACCTCTTTGGGACTCACTTCATAGTTCAGACAGACCACAAACCTCTGTCATGGTTAAAACAAATGAAAGGTGAAAACCCCAAATTGTTGAAATGGTTCATTTCCCTACAGGGAATGGACTTTACAGTGGAACATAGACCTGGGAGTAATCAATCCAATGCAGATGGACTCTCCAGATATTTCCTCTTAGACAATGACGACTCATTTGGGCAAGGACAGCCTTATTGTCCCTCATTTGGAGTGGGGTTGTGTAGGAAGGTACCCTCTTTTTGGCATGTTACCCCCAATTTCTGCCTGATGTCAGTGAGTTTGACTATGTCACTGGGATCCTGCTAACCAGGACTGCAGTGCTTCTGCTCACTCTCCTCTAACGTTTGTCACTACATACTGGTAGCCCAGTATTTCACCCAATAATGACATACTGGTCACCCTTTAAAAGTCCCTAGTATATGGTACTTAGGTACCCAGGGCACTGGGGCTGCAGGTGATCCGTATGGGCCGCAGCATTTATTTTGCCACCCATATGGAGCCCATGTAAAGGCTTCCACAAGAGTGCCATTGAAGCCTGTGTGAAATGGTGCATACAACCTTTCACTGTCATTCACACTACACCAGCTCGCTTATAAGTCACCTATATGTCAGGCCTTCCAACCCTGAAAGCTAGGTGCAGAGTACCTGTGTGTGGGGGCCCCCCTGCACTAGCAGAGGTGCCCCCACATCGTCCAGGACCATTTTCCCAGACTTTATGCGTGCACTGGCCATATGTCACTAGCTATGCACAGCTTCACAATGGTAACTCCGAATATGGCCAAGTTTGGTATCAAACATGTTGGAATCATACCCCAAGGCTTCTGCAAGCATTGGTTGTATGATTTCATGCACTCCTGTGGCTCCTCAGAGGACCCCCAGTACTGCCATTACAGCCTTCTAAGGTTTTCCAGGCAGCCCCAGTTGCTGCCACTTCACAGACAGGTTTCTGACCTCCCGTTGCTTGAGCAGCTCAAGCCCAGGAAGACAGAACAAAGCATTTCCTTGAGAGCAGGGTGTTACACCCTCTCCCTTTAGAAATAGGTGTTACGGGTATGGGAGAGGTAGCCTCCTGCAGCCTCTGGAAATGCTTTGAATGGCACAGATGGTGCCCTCCTTGCATAATCCAGTCTACACCAGTTCAGGGACCCCCAGTCACTGCTCTGGCACACAACTGGACAAAGGAAAGGGGAGTTACCACTCCCCTGTCCATCACCATCCCAGGGATGGTGCCCAGAGCTCCTCCAGGGTGTCCCTGGTTTTTGCCATCTTGGACTCCAAGTTGGCAAGGCACTCTAGGAGCATCTGAGTGGCCAGTGCCAGAAGGTGACATCAGAGCCCTCCCCTGATAGGTGCTTACCTGTGTAAATTCTAGTGTAAATACTATTTATATTAGTTACCTCCTAAAGGAGTATAGTCTCTAAGGTATTTGTGGCATTTGTGTCACCAAAATAAAGTACCTTTATTTTTGTAACACTGAATATTTTCTTTCATGTGTGTGAGTACTGTGTGACTACAGTGATATTGCATGAGCTTTGCATGTCTCCTAGTTAGGCCTTGGCTGCTCATCCACACTACCCCTAGAGGGCCTGGCTACTAGACTCTGACTATATCTCACTAATAAGGGATAACTGGACCTGGTATGAGGTGTTCCCGTCCCCGTTCTACAGTGCATCGTTTTTTCGCTGTCCACTTACATCAGACTGGATATCTGACGTGACGTATGTGACATAGGGGGTTATTCCAACTTTGGAGGAGGTGGTAATCCGTCCCAAATGTGACGGATTTACCACCAGCCGTATTACGAGTTCCATAGGATATAATGGACTCGTAATACGGCTGGTGGTATATCCGTCACTTTACCGTCACTTTTGGGACGGATTACCACTTCCTCCAAAGTTGGAATAATCCCCATAGTATTAATATTATTATTCATCTGCCTTTTATATGTTAGGACTCACACAGAGTTAAGAGAGAATTCAAAAGGCAGTCCGAGAACATCGGATCATTGGAATTAAAGTAAGTTAATAAATTATCCATTACAGCTGCCCCCAAAACATCCATACTGCAGACTGCAGAGAGTATAAGACCCGGCACTAACATGCTTCCCTTATTGTTGCACATTAAGAATACTACTATTACTTGTGCTGCATATATGTCTTACTCATTAATGAGAGATAATTTTTGCACACAAGGTGTCTGTTCAGTTTTACTCTGAAATCTTTAAACGTGTGGCGTCCTGGCTTAATTCCTAGCAGTCAGTGCTATTGTTATGTGATGTTTTGCATGTGTAGGGAAAACCTCTACCTCTGACTAATCACATCAGATATTCCAATGGCCCTAGGGGGGCCAGTAATGTTTTGGTACTGTGACACTATAAACAAGTGTTTGCACTGAGCATTTCAATTTGTATTTTTCATCGTTTTTGTTTCTTGATATATCTACTCCTGCTGCTAGAGCACCACCATCCCTGTAGGAGATAGCCACCCGGCTGCAGCATCACAGGATTGAGGCCATCCAGGCAGAACATTGCCAGGTGGTGGCTTTGGTGGAGGAAGAGTAGGAAGCAAGTGCCTCTATTTCCTCCGGTCAGCCAGTCCTGCCTCCATCCAAGCCACACCCTAAGTAGTGCTGCTTGCAGCTGGGATTCAACACTGCTGCCACCCAATCTCTCCATCAACAACAGACCACCTCCTCTGCAGGACCTATGTGAGCTGGCGTTGATTTGCCTGGGTCAGGGGAACCTGGCTCTAAGGTTGGCATGCCTTCATTCCCCCCTAGATGCCCTCTAAAGCACTTTTTTTAATATTGGGAAGGAAAGCTAGGGAAAGCACTTTGGAGTTCTTTGCAAACATGTTGCAAAGAACTCCAACATGTAGTAGACCTACAAATAGCTGTTGCCTAACCCCCACAACAGAGATCTCGCATGCATTGATACACATGTAATCAGTTGCTTAACAACTGATCCACATGGCTGTTGTCAGGTGGACAATGTGATCAGCACTCTCCTGCAATGCTTATTCAATTAATTACAGAACATCGTGATGTATCTCTGGAACAGCAACTGTGGCAAAATAGGTCAGGCTGGGAACCTTCCATTTTGGGCAGACGCCCACTAAAATTCTAAAAATTCCACTCCTTGCACAAATGAAAAATGGAGGAGGTCCAGGGCTACCATTTTAGCCAGTTTCCCGTTGTACAAAAGTGCCTTTGATTAGTTACATTTGTAGGGCCTCTCCTGCCTAAACATACCTGTAAAAATAGCTTGGATTTTTTTTTATTTGTTGTGCCACTGATGCAAGCGACTTTCAGAGAAAATCAGGCGGTTGTAGACTCAATGTGTATCTTGGAGTAGTCATTGTATGCAGTGGTGTCTCCATTGGTGTCTTGTGCCATTTTGAGATTGCTGATGTGGGTGATGCCAGTGTACTGCTGGGGATAGGGCTGCGTTGTGTAAAGCCATCACGTTCTTCTTCCTCATCACCTCCCATTGTGATCAGAGCTGATTCCCCTCTCTCATCCCCGCCACTACCTTACAGCAATTTTCTTAAGGTGCTCCTCCTATCTGATTGTGTGATGTTTTTTCATATAGGTCTTTGGCCTCCAGTTTCAATATGTTTGAACCAGTCTTACCTTGACCAACACTTGCATGGCAAATTTAACATATTGCAATGTTATCCTCCTGCTTGCGAATCGTAAAGAAGCCCCAGAATGGGAAAGGAGAAATAACTATTTTAATGTGCCACGGTTGCCACCTTCAATGCTCGAAGAGCTGGAGTTAGGTGAGTGTGTCAACAACTGCCTCTCTGCAGTGCACATCCGACTGAGGCGATGAAGGTCTCAGTGGAACCTGGAGGTGGTGGTGTTGGAACCAGTACCATATCCATCTGAGCAGCTTGAATAGAAGGGGTAATGTCAGTGTCTTTTGAGCCAGCTTCCAATATAATGACTGTCTAATCTTCCTCATCTTATGCAGGTCTTAGGGTCCAAACCATGTCCAGAGCATCAGAAGGGGACTTGGAGAAGTACCCTTTCTTTGTCTTGCTGGAGATCGGGAAGCCAATATTTCAAAAAGACGAACAACTTGCTCTGGTGGAAGCTCAACCTCTTGTTTTGCTCCCACTTTAGGAAGAACTCTTTCTGGCTGTTGCTCCTGTTGTTCACTTTGCTCAGTTTTCTGCAACAATTAGGTACTAGTTTTCAGCTGAAACAACTTCAATTAAAATGTACTACTTATCGAGGAAAATATTATAATCTGGTGTGTGCAGGCAGGGGGTTCGGGGGAAATGGGATAATCCTTAAAAAATGAATGCTGGTGTGTTCATGTGGCAAAGGGGGAATGTATGAAAATTGAATATTAATCCTTAAAAAATGAATGCTGGTGTGCACTTTTGGCAGGTAGTGGGTCTGGGGAAAATGGAATAACAATTAAAAGATGTAAGTTGGTGAGTGCCTCTGGTGGGCAGAGGGTGCAGTGAAAGTGGAATAATCCCTCAATAAATAATACAGGTGTGAGCCTATGGCAGCCTGGGGGTGCAGGGGAAATTGAATGAATCCTTACAAAATGAATACTGTGCATATATGGCTTAAGAGAAGAATACCCTAGCAGACGGGGTGGAGGGAAAACATAAAAAGAAATAATTGTTGAAGTATCACTAGGGGAAATGGGAAATCCTTTGGGATGCAAGGAGGTGCAGGGAAACATGGAAAAATGCATAAAACAAGGCATCAGAACTGTGGCACAAACCCCTAAATCATATTTATGAAGCCACGAAAAGCCACTTGCGTGTCTTTCAATGGCCTCATAAATATGGAGTAAGGCAGGGCAGTGCAAATTGCTGTGTTGCCTTACCCTGCGCTAGGGAGGCGTTCCGTAGAAGTTGCAGTGGGGGTTCCTATGCAACATCTATAGATTGTAACATTTTAGACCTAGCACCTTGGCGTGGTATCCTCTGTCTTTTTTGCCTCTGCTTCCAATCTTTTGAATGTATGCTGGGCTCTGTTTTTGCTGTTTTTGGTACTTTGGGTACTTTATCACTGCTGACCAGTGCTGAAGTGCAAGTGCTCTCTGTGTAAAATGCATATGTGATTGATTTATCCATGATTGGCATACTTGTTTTACTAGTAAATCCCTAGTAAAATGCACTAGAGGTTCCCTGGGATGGTAAATCAAATGCTACTAATGGGTCTGCAGCACTGTTTGTGTCACCTGAATGAGTAACCTTGCACACATGCCTCAGGCATTCCACTGCAGTGTCTGTGTGTACAGTCTTGCACTGGCACTTTGACCAGGCAAGTGTATCAACTTTCCAGGCCTAAACCTTCCCTTTTCATACATGGAAGGCATCCCTACGGTAGGCCCAAGGTAGCTCCATGGGCAGGGTGCAGTGTATGTTAAAGTTGGGACATGTACTGATGTGTTTTGCATGTCCTAACAGTGAAATACTACTAAATTTGGTTTTCACTGCTGCAAGGCAAATCTCTCTTATCATGGGGGCTGCCTTTAAATAACTCTTAAGTTCAGATTCCCTTTTGGGAGATAGATAGAAATATGGAGTTTGGTGTCTCTGAACTCACAATGGAAAAATACATCTTTTGGTGAAGTTGGTTTTTAACTTGTCAGTTTGAAAATGCCACTTTTAGAAAGTGGGCATTTTCTTTGTTAAAACCATTCTGTGACTCTACCTGTTTGTGGATTTTCTGTCTGGGTCAGACTGACAGTTGGGCTGTTTGTAAAACCCCTCTAGACAGTGAGACAAAGGGAGCTGGGGTGTAGCCTGCATATCCTTGTGGACCATCTGTTCTAGAGTAGACGGAAGAGTGGTCACTCACTCTGAATGGGCTGTGCCTGCCCTCTCACAATGAAGCCTTCAACCCCCTAGTGTGAGTCTGGAGCCTGGCCTGGCCTGGACAAGGCAGGATTTTGTGAACAACAGATACTTTTCATTGAAGTTTGTCAACTTCAAAGGCAGAAAGGGGCATAAGTAGTGGTCCCAAAACCCCAAATTTTCAGATTTCTCAAAGAATTCAAGAGGAACCTCTGCCAAAGGAAAAGTACTGCCCCTGCCTGTGACTGTGCTTTGTTGGGCTATCATACAGTTGCTGCTTCTGCCTGTGAGAGGGGACAAAGACTGGACTTTGTTGTGCATTGCTGCTTAAGAAGAATCTCCAAGGGCTTGAATTCAGCTTGCCTCCTGTTTTGAAGTCTCAGGGCCATCAAAGACTTCCTCTGCCAGCACTTGGACTCTGCTGAGACGCCTGCCCTGCCAAGTGGTGCCCTATCCAATCCCTGGGCCCTTGAGAGGTGAAGTTGGCAGAACAAGAGCTGAAAATTCACGCACAGAATGCAGTGTGGGGAAGCCTTTGACGCACCACCCACAAAGCAGATGAAAAACGATGCGCTGCCAGCTTCCTGGCTAAAATCAACACTCCACCTGCATTGTGAATGGGAGATCGGCGCTTTTGCGATGGAGAAATGACGTGCAACAACAGCTTGCAGCTGCTGATAACGACACAAACCCATGCAGCATGGTTTTCTAACACCATGTGACCGGATTTCCCACGCATCGTCCCTGGGCGTCAAAGTCAACCCGACTTTGCGTGGATCTGATGTGCCCCATTCGGAAATTGATGCATCAATCTCTTGCGAGGAAGAAAAATGATGCACCGCGGACCTGACCGGAGAAGAAACAATGCACGGCCTCCCTTCCGAGGAAGGAATCCAGGCATCACTGACTTTCCCGACGCAAGCTCCCCGTGCAGCTTTATTTTTTACACTAACCAGTTACTTTGTGCAAAATCATAGTTTCCATTGTTTTCTATGGAGTAAGACTCTTGTTCTTTTGAAAATTCATATCTTGACTTGTGTATGCTCGATGTTTGTTGTTTTGGTCTTGTTTGATTTAGATAAATATTACCTATTTTTCTAAACTGATGTGGTGTCCATTTTGTAGTGTTTTCACTGTATTGTTGTGTGTGTTGGTACAAATAATTTACACATTGATTCTGAGTTAAGCCTGCCTGCTCGTGCCAAGCTACCAAGGCGGTGAGTGGGGGTCAACCAGTTCTCCTTTGCCCTGACTAGACTGAGGGACCTTGCTTGGATAGGGGATAACCTGACTGCCAACCAAAGAAACACATTGGCGATCAGCGGTTGGGATTGGAAATGTATTTGTACTCGACATACAGGCCCTCATTGCAACCCTGGCGGTCGGTGATAAAGTGGCAGTAATACCGCCAACAGGCTGGTGGTAACTACCGCCAATTTATGACCATGGCAGTGAGAGCTCAGATAGACAGCCACTTGACCACACTGACCGCCACTGCTGAAATAACAGCCACCATGGCGGTAGCCGCCAACAGCCAGGTGGAAGTCAATGTTCTGCCCACCGTATTATGACACAGGGAACCGCCACCTTTTTCCGGGGTGGTACCAACGACATCAAAAGCCTGGCAGAAACACTGCACAGAAGGGAAAGGAATCACCTTTGGAGACACAGGGAAGAACCACACCACCATGGAGCCCGAACTGCAAATATTTCCAATGATTTTCTACGTCCTGCTCTACCACGAACAGCAACAATGACGAAGACGAGCACGGTGAGTACAGCTGCCTAGCACACAGGAGAGGGGGTAGGTAAAAGAGAGTGACACACACCGGCAACACACACACACCCCCACCCCACCATACACACAATCAGCTGCAGTAATAAAACATATTTACCCATGTACCCCTAAGGAATAATGCAAGGACAACAGGAATGTGCAAAAGTGAGTGTAATAATAACAACACAGTAGAAATAAAAAAATGCAATGTAATGGTGTATACATATGTACAGTTTAAGGGACACTGACCAGTCCTCAGTGTGCGTGGGCCACAGGGCCACAGGCCAAAGTCCAAGGCCCCACTTGTCACCTGCACCAACACTGAGAGAACACTGCAGGGGCATCAGTTGGAAAATAGGCAGGCACCTCACGAGGACGGGGAACGGGGGCACCTCAGCCGGCAGATGGAACAAGACCACGGGTTCTGGAGGGGGCGACATGCCCTGTGCTTGGTCCTGGGGAGTGCAATGCCACAGTCTCTCAAGTGGGTGACTTCCCCACATGCTCTGGAGGAGGCAACATGCCCTGTGCTTGGTCCTGGGGCGTGCAAGGCCACAGTCTCTCAAGTGGGTTACTTTCCCACTGGTTCTGGAGGTGGCATTGTGACCTGTTCTTCTGATCCTGGGGAGGCTGGGGTTTGTGGGTGTCTTCCCCATTGGTTTTGAAGGGGGCATAGTTCCCTGTGCTCCTGATCTTGGGGAGGCAGGGGTTGGTGGGTGCCCTACCCACTGGTTCTGGAGGGGGCATTGTGCCCTGTGCTTCTGATCCTTTGAGGCTGGGGTTGGTGGGTGTCTTACCCACTGGTACTGGAGGGGGCATCATGCCCTGTGCCTCTGATCCTGGGGAGGCTGGGGTTGGTGGGTATCTTACCCACTGGATTTGCATGGGGGAGGCCGCACAGCAGCCCATGGAGGCAGGACTACAAACTGTCTGCTGGCGGTGATGGCTGCTCAGTGGTGGTAGTGGTGCTGCTGCAGCCACTGGTAGGGGGAAGCTCTGACCGATCCCCTACATCCTCGGATGGCTGCTCACTGGTGGTGATGCTGCTGCTGGTGGGGGGAGGCTCCAGTCCATCCCCTGCAGCCTCGGATGGCTTCCCACAGGTGGTGGTGCTGCTGCTACTGGTGGTGGTGGGAGGGGATGCTCCATCCCATCCCCTACAGCCTCGGATGGCTGCCCACTGGTGGTGGCAGTGCTGCTGGTGCTGGTGGTGGTGGTGGGGGGAAGCTCCAGCCCATCCCCCAAAGCCCCGGATGGCTGCCTGCTGGTGGTGGCGGTGCTGCTGGTGGTGGTGGGGGGAGGCTCCATTCCATCCCCTGCAGCCGCTGATGGCTGCACTACCATGGTTGGTGGGTGCTCCATCTGAGTCCCTGCACCAGGCCCCTTGTCCTTCCTGCCTTCTGGTGCTGCCTCCTTGCCCTTCCTGTCAGCAGCTGTGGCTGGAACTTTGACCTTCATGGCAGCAGCTGGGGCTGGCTCCTTGCCCTTCCTAGCAGCAGCTGGGGCTGGCTCCTTGGTTTTACTGGCAGCAGCTGGGACAGGCTCCTTGCCCTTCCTGGCAGCACCTGGGGCTGACTCCTTGGTCTTCCATGCCGCAGCCGGGGCAGGCACCCTTTCCTTGAGGCTGCCTGGTGCAGGCTCCGTCAACTTCTGCTTCAAAAATATAAGGGGATCGGAGGATTAATGGTCCAGTGTAGAAAGATAGGCGAAACACTAGGGAGTCCTAACTAGTAGGAGCAAATGTCCTCACACACCCTATTGGGTGTCATGCTTCATCATCGGACAGGCTCCTCGTCAGACCGGCGCTGCAATGTCTGACGGGCACCCCTCGTAGGGGGGCTTTTTGCCGGAGATCTTTTCTCGATGATGCCACAGAACCCAAATGTGGGTCAGAAGAGAGAGAGGAGAGATCAATAGAGAACAAAATTGGCTCACAAACCCTCACTAAATATTCATTTATTCGCCGATGTTGGGCGATGGCAAAGATTAAAAAATATAACAAGGGAGTGGGGTAGAGATAATGCTCAACCACTCACTAGCCACTTGTTAAGGAGGAGAGAAAGTCAGCAATTGCCAGACATTCCTCGAAATGAGGTCGACATGTTTCGCGTCTCTTTGGTCCAACGGGATCCACTGACGCTTCTTCAGGACCTAAATTATCTTTATACTTCTCCAACAAAAAGACAAACTCATGCAATCTAATGACAGTTAAATTGTCAACAGTCACTTACACGAGTCCACTCTGACCAGGACTTGCTGTTCCTATTAGTCACCCTAGAGATATATAAAAAACAGTTAACAATGAATGGCTTATTCACCAACACATCATTGTCCCGATGAGTGCGCAATCATGTCAATCAAACATAATAAAAGTGGCAAACTGTGCAACACACGGTGGTAATGTGGGTGGTAGCAAACGCATGCTAAATGAATGAAGGTGAGCTTACCCTCCCAAGTCGAGATCGGGCTTCATGGGATCACGCAGGCCTATTGCCAGGCTTGCAAAGACTCTAATCATAAAGTTAACAAAGACACAAACAGAGATACACAAAAACCACTATTATAATACACCTAGGGACACCATCCACCCTAGGGAAGAGTGTGATCAATATTTGAAACACTCCTCAAAACAGTTCCACTCATCTTTAAACACATGCTAACCCATCCTTAATGCAGTCATCAACACTGGTTGTAATCGCAAAGGAACATGAGACCAGTATAAAACCGGGGTTGCTGTGTCTGATTATAAATTGTAAATAAATATCCTTGCTTAAGCCCCACAAGAAGTAATGGACAGTAAGGTTGGGAAAATAAAAGAATCTTAACATGCACTGATTGTGCAGAGCTAACTGGTGCGTGTAAAAAATCGTATGGTCAATATATATAAACAATAGCCTGTCAAGTCCTAATACAAGAGAACCCGGTTCGCAATCCGAACCCTAGGCATCTCCCTTCATAGTGCCGAGCTAGCGTGTATGAAATCGACGGCTCCAGAGCTCCGGGAGCCGTGGCATTTAACTATACAGAGGAACGACATGAAATATCACAACAGCGGCTAGAGTAACAAAAAAAGGCAAGCGATGCTGGCACTTACTTTCAAAAAGCCTGGTTCGGTACACTCGACCTACCCCTGGCCGCGCTCCCAGATGTACGGAGAGCTTCGCACCACAGGGTATAAGTAGAACGTATCCAATACGCGAGAGCAGCATTTGCTGTTCTCGTTGCCAGGATACAATAACACGTGGGGCAGGTCAAAGTCATTGCGCGTAGTGCTATTGATAATGAAAAGGATAAAGCCTCAGATCCCATTTCTTCAGTAAAATATATGGCGGCCATCTTAAAGTGTTGTTAGACCTCATAAACACCTATCAGGGCAGTCATCAGATGGATCAGAATGAACCCCCAGAGGGCCATAGTATGAAACAAAAACAATAATAGTGGTGTGGCTGATAGTTCTGATTCTGTCATTCATACAAATGTTATGAAAATTGCAAATAAAAAATTGCAAATAAACTACCAATCAACTCTATAATCAGCCCTAATGTAAATGATGCAGGCTCAAACATTATCCATGATAAATAAGTAGGAGGTAGACAATGTGGGTTGATAGTTATCAAACCACTAGAATGCTTCAAAGAGAAAGGTATCCCTCAGATAAGTCATTGATTGCTGTACAAGAGGCCGTAGGAAATGATCACAAAATGAGGATAGAGGTTCAAGAATAGATCCTATCCCTGAAACTATAGGGCGACCTGGAGGAGGGGTCCTACCTTTATGAATCTTAGGGAGACAGTAGAAGTAAGGTATACGAGGATTCACAGTGTCCAGGAATTCTGCTTCTCTCTGTGATATCCAAGAGTTCCCAACGGCCTCCTCTATCATTCCTCGAATCTCAATCTGTAATCTGGCTGTGGGATCGTGATCAATCTGAGCATACTAGGTGGAGTCACCAAGGAGACGTAAGCACTCCTGTCTATAGTCCTCTGTGTTCTTTACAACTATGGCCCCACCCTTGTCTGCTGGTTTTATGATGATACTGGTGTCAGCTGGCAAATCCTTGAGGGCGTTGCTCTCAGCTTTGGGTATATTGACAAAACTGTGTTTGGGTCATAATTTAGTAATGTCAGTGGAGACTGCCTTTTCAAAGGCCAGAACCTCGCAAGGCATAGAAGATGAGGATGGCATGAACCTGGAAGGTTTTTTAAGACCTGAGTCTGAAGGTAAATTGTCAATAGGTTTATCTTTGAAGAAGAATTGCAGTCTGATTTTTCTAAAAAGCTGAGAGAGTTCACACTGTAGATGGAAAAGATAATCTCTAGGAGTTGGTACAAAGCCCAAACCTCTATTAAGAGCCTTACTTTCATCAGAGGAAAGAAGTCTAGAGGACAAGTTGACCACTAAGTCATTGTTTGTTGGACTTTGCCCTGGCTCCGAGTGACAATCTGTGGTTCTTCCTGAGCCCAGTGGCCTCTCCTGCCTCTTCCTCGCCTTCTGCCTCTTCCTCTGCCCCTGCCGTGGCCTAAAAAAGGCAAGTATGGTAGCATGGGACGGGGTTGGTAGAAGGGGAAGGGTTGTTGCCATGCTAAAGGTTGACCAGGATGATAATGGGGAAATTTGTAATACGGTTGTGATCTCTCGTCATCAGTACTCCAACCGTCAGAAGAGGAACTATGACTGTGTTTACGAGGTCTCCTACTTGAGGTAGAGGATTCATCTGACGAAACAGATTGAGTATCTGCGGTATAGTCTTCCTTGATATAAGGATAGACGTTCTCTCGATTGAACTTGTTAATATCTTTCTGTAATTTAGTGATTTTTTGTTGGGTTAGGAATTCTTTTGTTTCATTAAGGTCAGAATTTATTTCCGCTAGTCGACTCTTAAACGCCGAAATGGAAACTGTGGTTTTAAGTGTATTTTCCATGAGGGTGATCTGTATGGCCATAGATTCAGCAAGTCGTCTGGACGTGTTGATGATAAGGACAAGCCAATCACAAGTGCATTTCCAGGATATCTGTGCCCAGTCTTTCCTAAAGACTAAGGGGGTCATTACAACATTGGCGGTAAAAGCCGCTTACCGCCGTGCAGAAGACCGCCAACACACCGCAGTGGCCACGGAAATCCGCCACAGCTATTATGATCCACATCCCGAAATCCGACAAAATTCAGACACCCACACAAGTCCGCCACACCAAAGGTCAGTGATAAACTGGCGAAAACAAAACCTCCACCGTCACGCCAACAGAAATACGCCCATGCTATCATGACCCACGAATCCACGCGGCGGGCTTTCAACCGCGGTATTCCATTGGCGGTACACACCGCCGCGCTCAAAATACACACACATCTCCAAAACACCACCACATTGGACAATTCGAAAGACACACACCTGATACACATACACACACCACTCCCACACACTCAATACTATATAAAACACACACCCACATCACCCACAAACCCCTACGACAAAAAAATCTGAAAGAAGGCCAGAGAGAGACACCACCATCCACAAACTAGCAGCCACAGGCACTCAACACCATCACGCACACTACTTCCACGTACAAAACACCACACACCACTACATATCACCACACTTATCACAACATACACCAACCCACACATCACCTGCACCACCCCATGGCACGGCAAAGACACCCCAGGTTCTCGGAGGAGGAGCCCAGGGTCATGGTGGAGGAAATCGTGCGGGTAGAGCCACAGCTATTTGGCTCACAGGTGCAGCACACCTCCATTGCTAGGAAGATGGAGCTATGGAGAAGAATAGTCGACAGGGTCAACGCAGTGGGACAGCACCCAAGAAATCGGGATGACATCAGGAAGAGGTGGAACGACCTGCGGGGGAAGGTGCGTTCCGTGGTCTCCAGACACAACATTGCGGTACAGCGGACTGGCGGCAGACCCCCACCTCCTCCCCCACAACTAACAACATGGGAGGAGCAGGTCTTGACAATAATGCATCCTGAGGGCCTTGCAGGAGTCGGTGGAGGAATGGACTCTGGTAAGTCAAATCTTAACTATCATATCCCCCACCCTACCTGCATGCTATCACAGACCCCCACCCTCGCCCCACCCCTATCACTCCAACTCCTCACAAATGTATCAATATCACAAACCACCCATCCCAACACCAAGCCCTGCATGCAAAAACAAAGCATGGACACCCATCACTAAAGTATGCCCACTGCACATCCCCATGACACCCCCCTCAACCATCATCACACAAGCCCACACACAGGAATGCCAGCACTGAGGTACACGGTCACCCACCCATTGCACACCATGAAACACACAGATGAAATAATCATGCCTTTCCACCCCTGCAGGACCACTACCCAACGTCACCAGACAGGAGGGTCCAGACATCTCCACCCCACCCACAGAAGAGGCCCACAGTGATGACAGCAGCTCTGTCCAACTGGACCTAGATGACCAGCCCGGACCATCGTGGGCCTCGGGACAGTCGGTTCCCCTCACACATGCACAGCCCACCACAGACCTTCCACCCTCTAGTAACACCAGCACAGCACCCACCCAGCGGGCCCATACCTCTGTCCCCAGGACACGTCAATCAGCTGTGTGTCCACCACTACAGGGAACCCAGGATAACCCACCACCCCAACAACAACAGGGACCTGGGGGCAGTGGTAGTGGGCACACGGTCCAGGGGACGGAGGCACAGGAACACAGGGGAACTGGGAGGGCTGCCGTGCGACAGGGGGCGGACAGGCCAAGGGAACCCACTCTCCACGAGGCCCTCTCCTCCATCATGGGAGCATACCACCACTCCAAGGAGACGATTGCAACGGTACTGGCCTAGTTTTCAGGAGAACCACCCCGCATGCGGTCCCTGAGAACCAGGAACAAGACAGAGCACGATGCCAAGACCCCCGCCAAGAAATAAGACCACCCTGATTGTCATCCTACTGTCCCACTTTGTAACCCTGTCCATATTAGAACTGTCCCAGCTCCACTTCCTATGCCCATATGGGCAATGCACCTGTGAGACTCATAGACTGGACTCTGCCATGGACAGTCCTCCACCATCACCCCTCACCAATTTACAACCCCCCTCGAATATTTAGCACTTAAATAAACACCCTTGAAGCACAAGACAACCTGGAGTCAGTCTGTGATTTAGAAAATGTATTATAGCAATGACAGTGACAAAATGCGTTCTCAAATGTAATTTCAACATACCTATGTCACACATCTTAAGTCCATGAGGAATCTAAGCAGATGACACACGTTGGAAACCACACCTGTGAAACCGTAATGGAAATGTACAACTCAGTTACCATATACTGGTTGAAATCGACAGACAGGATAGAGGTAGAAGTGTGAAAGTACTTGAAGTAGGCAGGAATGTATTCTCACCTGTGTGTCACTGGAAATATTGCTGAGTCCCTGTTGTCAATGTCTTCTTCCTCTGCTTCCTCCTCATCACTGTCCACAGGCTCCACAGCTACCACAACACCGTCATCTGGACCATCCTCCTGCAGAAAAGGCACCTGGCATCGCAAAGCCAAATTGTGAAGCATACAGCAGGCCACGATGATCTGGCACACCTTCCTTGGTGAGTAGAATAGGGAACCCCCTGTCATATGGAGGCACCTGAACCTGGCCTTCAGGAGGCCGAAGGTGCGTTCGATCACCCTCCTAGTCCGCCCATGGGCCTCATTGTAGCGTTCCTCTGCCCAGGTCCTGGGATTCCTCACTGGGGTCAGTAGCCATGACAGGTTGGGGTAACCAGAGTCCCCTAATAGCCACACCAGGTGCCTCTGGAGTTGACCCATCACATAAGGGATGCTGCTATTCCGCAGGATGTAAGTGTCATGCACTGAGCCAGGGAACATAGCATTTACCTGGGAGATGTACTGTTCTGCCAAACATACCATCTGTACATTCATGGAATGATAACTCTTCCGGTTCCTGTACACCTGTTCACTCCTGTGGGTGAGGACCAGAGCTACATGGGTCCCATCAATGGCACCTATGATGTTGGGGATATGTCCAAGGGCATAGAAGTCACCTTTAACTGTAGCTGGAGAAGCTCGTGGACGGGGTCCTCCCCCAGTACACGCTACTCTACGGTCCACCAGACCAACAGGTAAGTACACAGGGACCACGTTGTATGGGCTATGCCTGAGTGGAGAGGGCTGGTTGTAAGAAGGAAGGGGCCACGGTTCTGCGTGCATGATGGACTGTGAATGCATGTGCCACATGGGAAGGGTAGGGATGTGGGCCACTCACTTTGACAGTGCAGTTGGTAATGACTTCTCTTCTTCCCCTGTACATTTCATTTAGGTCAGCGCCCACCAGAAGAAGGATATTTGGGGTGCCATCGCCAAGGACGTCCGGACCCTGGGGGTCCACCACAGACGGAGCACCCACTGCCGTAAAAGATGGGAGGACATTCGCCGCTGGAGCAAGAAGACAGCGAAGGCTCAGCTGGGGATGGCCTCCCAACGTGGGAGGGGTGCCCGTCGCACCATGACCCCCCTGATATTCCGGATCCTGGCGGTGGCCTACCCTGAGTTGGATGGGCGCTCGAGGGAATCACAGCAGACACAAGGGGGTGAGTACAACATCATTCTGCAGACTTTGCGTGCAGTGAAGGTGTCTGGGTGGGGGAGGAGGCTGTGGGTTCCCCTAGGCCAGGGTGAGTTCTGTAGGCTAGGCCCCTCCATAATGCAGGCCATGTGGCACTCCACCCCACCTCTGTAGAGTGCCAAGTAGAGGTATACATGCCCCTGTGTCATCTATGTGTGCAGATGTCGACCATAGCCGTGTAGGCCATATCCCAGGAACTGCATCTGTAGAGCCCAACAGCGCGGCGTAGTGCAGGGGGCTGCTGTGTCTGTATTGTCCGCCAACGGTAGCGGTAAGCCATGCACTCAACCTGTCTTTCTTCTGTCGTCCCCCTCCCTTTTTGTGGTCTCCCTGTTCTTGTGTGCATCAGCATCATCAGGCGGAGGTACAGTGGTACCGGAGCACAGTGGCACCGGAGCACGAGGGAGCTGCATCCCACATGGCCATGGAGGGCCACACCACAGACTCAGAATACACCAGTGGGATGGAGGGCGAGGGGAGCTTTACGCCAGCGACACAGACTCGTCCTCCGATGGGAGCTCCCTTGTGGTGGCGGCAAAATCTGTGCCCCCCACTTCTACAGGTACAGCCGCCACCCCCCCTACCAGTACCGCCCTCCCAGCAGCCCCTCAGCCTTCGCCCCGTGCCCGCTCATCAAGGAGGGTGGGCATCACCTTCGCCCCAGGCACCTCAGCCCCTGCCCCTGCCACCTCTGCTGCCCTCAGTGAGGAGGTCATTGACCTCCTCAGATCACTCACTGTTGGGCAGTCTACCATTTTGAATGCCATCCAGGGTGCAGAAAGGGAATTGCAACACACAAATGCATTCCTGGAGGGCATTCATTCTGGTCAAGCTGCCCTTCATCGAACCCTGCAAACTCTGGCCTCAGCACTGATGGCAGCCATTGTCCTTGTGTCTAGCCTCCCACCTCCAACTTCCTCCACCCAGACCCAATCCCCTGTACCCCAGCCTATCCCAAGCACACCATCAGACCAGCATGCACACACCTCACCACACAAGGGAAGCTCAGGCAAACATAAGCACCACACATCCCACAGGCACTCACGCAAGCATCACACACATACAGACACACCAACATCCACTGCCTCCACTGTGTCCCCCTCCTCGTCGTCTCCCTCCTCCCTCCCAGTGTCGTCTACACTCTCACCTGCATGCACTACCACTACAGCCACTGGGTCCCACACCAGCACACCCACCACCACACCCCACTCACGTACACTCACCACCCCCACTACCATTTACACGTCCCCTGTGTCCTCTCCCAGTGTGTCTGTGACGCCCCCTCCCAAAGTACACAAACGCAAGCACACACCCACCCAACAGACATCAACCTCACGACATCCTCCAGCGCATGCACCTGCACCCAAAGCCACAAAAGTTACACCTCCTACAACCACCTCCTCTTCCTCCACTCCCAGACCCCCTCCAGCTACCCGTCCCAGTGTTCCTAAGAAACTTTTCCTGACCAAGCTTGACCTCTTTCCCACCCCCCCCTCCAATTCATTGGTCCGGTACTAGCACCTCAGCCAAAAAATCTCCGGGACCAGTGGTGCCTGTTGATAGAGGTATGTGGAGTGCACCGGGCACCAGGGCAGCCAGTGTGACACGGAGCCACAGCACAGCCAGTCCCCCCCTGTGAAGCACCAGAAGTTGGACAGTGCCCGGCTGGAGGGGGGGAAGACTCCAGCCAGCAAAGCCGCTCACAAGGGTCCCGAGGGGAGTGTCCACTCAGATGTGACTCCTCCCAAGGTGGGGAAGGGGCAGAAGAAAAAAAAAGTCTGGGAGGAGCAGCACGGCGGAGAAGACCGCCATCATCCCCGCTGCCCAGGAGGCCACCGCCAGCCCAATCGTCACTGGCCAGGAGGCCACCGCCAGTGTCAGTGCCCAGGAGGGCAGCCCCATCGTCAATGGCCAGGAGGCCACCGCCAGAGTCAGTGCCCAGGAGGGCAGCCCAATTGTCAGTGGCCAGGAGGACACCGCCAGCCACAGCCCATCTGCCCAGGAGGGCCCCGGCAGCCACAGCCCAGCTGCCCAATGAAGGACTGCCAGCCCCAGCCCAGCTGGGCAATGAAGGACCGCCATGGCAAGCACCGCTGAACAGGGCAAGCACCACTGAACAGGGCAAAGACCGCCATGGCAAGGACCGCTGAACAGGGCAAGGACCGCTGAACAGGGCAAGCACCGCTGAACAGGGCAAAGACCGCCGTGGCAAGCACCGCTGAACAGGGCAAGTACCGCTGAACAGGGAAAAGACCGCCATGGCAAGCTCCGCTGAACAGGGCAAGCACCGCTGAACAGGGCAAGGACCGCTGAACAGGGCAAGAACCGCCAACTCAAGCACCGCTAGCCAATGAGCGGCAGGGGCAGGGACGCAACTGGGACACTGGGACCGTCATGGGGAGAGTGATGCACTCTGGGCACCAGTCCCCCTCCAGAACCAGTGGAGACATGCATCCACTACCTCTGTCCTGCACAGGATGAAGCACTCTGGGCACCAGTCCCCCTCCAGAACCAGTGGAGACATGCATCCACTCAGTCTGTCCTTGGCAGGATGAAGCACTCTGGGCACCAGTCCCCTTCCAGAACCAGTGGAGACATGCATCCACTACCTCTGTCCTGCACAGGATGAAGCATTCTGGGCACCAGTCCCCCTCCAGAACCAGTGGAGAAAGGCATCCACTACCTCTGTCCTTGGCAGGATGAAGCACTCTGGGCACCAGTCCCCCTCCAGAACCAGTGGAGAAAGGCATCCACTACCTCTGTCCTTGGCAGGATGAAGCACTCTGGGCACCAGTCCCCCTCCAGAACCAGTGGAGAAAGGCATCAACTACCTCTGTCCTTGGCAGGATGAAGCACTCTGGGCACCAGTCCCCCTCCAGAACCAGTGGAGACATGCATCCACTACCTCTGTCCTGCACAGGATGAAGCATTCTGGGCACCAGTCCCCCTCCAGAACCAGTGGAGAAAGGCATCCACTACCTCTGTCCTTGGCAGGATGAAGCACTCTGGGCACCAGTCCCCCTCCAGAACCAGTGGAGAAAGGCATCAACTACCTCTGTCCTTGGCAGGATGAAGCACTCTGGGCACCAGTCCCCCTCCAGAACCAGTGGAGACATGCATCCACTCAGTCTGTGCTTGGCAGGATGAAGCACTCTGGGCACCAGTCCCCCTCCCGAACCAGTTGAGACGTGAATCCACTCAGTCTGTCCTTGACAGAATGAAGCACTCTGGGCACCAGTCCCCCTCCAGAACCAGTGGAGACATGCATCCACTACCTCTGTCCTGCACAGGATGAAGCACTCTGGGCACCAGTCCCCCTCCAGAACCAGTGGAGGAAGGCATCCACTTGAGAGACTGTGGCTTTGCACTTCCCAGGATTGAACAGTGGGCAAACCAACCACTGTCGAGACTTGAGAGACTGTGGCTTTGCACTCCCCAGGATACATCAATGGGCATGGAGCCCCCTCGTGGATCTGGCTTGGTGCACTCATCCGGCTGAGGTGCCCCCCTTCCCTTCCCCCTGACGTGCCTGTTGTATTTGTATCTGATGCCCGAGCAGTGTTCTTTCCGTTTTGATCAGGTATCTTGTGTGGGCCTCGCCCATGCATTTTTGGCCCAGTGGTCCAAGGACAATGACTTGTGCATTACCTGCACTACTGATCGTGGTGTATATATATATATATATATATATATATATATATATATATATACATATATTTGGTTACTGTATTTTGATATATTACAATGGTTCCACTCATTTCCTTTTGTCTTTGCATTCTTCCGGGGGGTTGGGGGTGGTTACTGTAATGTTTGGATATGTATTGGTGTGTGTGTTGTAGTGGGTGAGGGTCAGGGTGGGGATGGGGGTGTTGCATGTGTGTGTCCGTGTCTTTTGCCTCCCCCTCTCCTATGTCGTAGGTGCAGTACTCACCGTTGTCTCCGCCGCCGGCGTTGATGATCGTCGTACAGAAGCAGGAAGACTAGTGTAGGAAGGATATGGAGTTCAGGCTCCATGGTGTCGTTGTTCCTCATGGAGTGTGTAGAGGTGAGCGTTTTCCCTTTGAAATGGCTGATTCTGCCGTATTTTTCATCCGTGGTGAATTCGCCCCGGAAAAGGTGGCAGATTGGTAGGTTGTGATACTGTAGGCGGTACATTGTCTTCCGCCTGTCTGTTGGCGGTGACCGCCGCGCTGTTTGTTTGTACCGCCGTGGCGGTCGGAGTGTTAAAGTGGCTGTCTTTGTTGGAGGTTTCCCCCACGGTCATAATTCCCATTTTTTTACCGCCGGCCTGTTAGCGATCTTACCGCCGCTTTAACACCATCCGCCAGGGTTGTAATGACCCCCTAAGTCTTGTAGGAAGATCCTGGGCATATTAGACACAAGTAGTCCATTAGGGGCTATGTTTGCTCTGAGGTATTCTGTCATAATTGTCCCATGTAAGACTGTTTTGACCAGATCTCGTTTTAGTGCGGACAGTTTGTCCCATTCTTCCTTGGTGGGACCAGATGGCCCCATATATTTTACTGAAGAAATGGGATCTGAGGCTTTATCCCTTTCTTTATCTCTAGCACTACGCGCAATGACTTTGACCTGCTGCACGTGTTATTGTATCCTGGCAACGAGAACAGCAAATGCTGCTCTCGCGTATTGGATGCGTTCTATTTATACCCCGTGGTGCGAAGCTCTCTATACATCCGGGAACGTGGCCAGTGATAGGTCGAGTGTACCGAACCAGGCATTTTGAAAGTAAGTGCCAGCATCGCTTGCCTTTTTTTTGTTACTCTAGCGCTCTTGTGGTATTTCATGCCGTTCCTCTGTATAGTTAAATGCCACGGCTCCCGGAGCTCTGGAACCGTCGCTTTCATACACGGTAGCTCGGCACTATGAAGGGAGATGCCTAGGGTTCGGATTGCGAACCGGGTTCTCCCGTATTAGGACTTGACAGGCTATTGTTTATACCAATTGACCATCTGATATTTTACACGCACCAGTTAGCTCTGCACAATCAGTGCACGTTAGGATTCTTTTATTTTCCCAACCTTACTGTCCATTACTTCTTGTGGGGCTTAAGCGAGGATATTTATTTACAATTTATAATCAGACACAGCAACCCCGGTTTTATACTGGTCTCATGTTCCTTTGCGAATACAACCAGTGTTGATGACTGCATCAAGGGTGGGTTAGCATGTGTTTAAAGATGAGTGGAACTGTTTTGAGGAGTTTTTCATATATTGATCACACTCTTCCCTAGGGTGGATGGTGTCCCTAGGTGTATTATAATAGTGGTTTTTGTGTATCTCTGTGTCTTTGTTAACTTTATGATTAGAGTCTTTGCAAGCCTGGCAATAGGCCTGCGTGATCCCATGAAGCCCGATCTCGACTTGGGAGGGTAAGCTCACCTTCATTCATTTAGCATGGGTTTGCTACCACCCACATTACCACCGTGTGTTGCACAGTTTGCCACTTTTATTATGTTTTATTGACGTGATTGCGCACTCATCGGGACAATGATGTGTTGGTGAATAAGCCATTCATTGTTAACTGTTTTTTATATATCTCTAGGGTGACTAATAGGAACAGCAAGTCCAGGTCAGAGTGGACTTGTGTAAGTGACTGTTGACAATTTAACTGTCAGTATTAGATTGCAGGAGTCTAGTTTGTCTTTTTGTTGGAGAAGTATAAAGATATATTAGGTCCTGAAGAAGCGCCAGTGGATCCCGTTGGACCAAAGAGACGCGAAACATGTCAACCTCATTTCGAGGAATGTCTGGCAATTGCTGACTTCCTCTTCTCCTTATCAAGTGGCTAGTGAGTGGTTGAGCATTATCTCTACCCCACTCCCTTGTTATATTTTTTAATCTTGGCCATCACCCAACATCGGCGAATAAATGAATAATTAGTGAGCGTTTGAGAGCAAATTTTGTTCTCTATTGATCTCTCCTCTCTCTCTTCTGACCCACATTTGGGTTCTGTGGCATCATCGAGAAAAGATCTCCGGCAAAGAGCCCCCCTTCGGGAGGTGTCCGTCAGACATTGCAGCACCGGTCTGATGAGGAGCCTGTCTGATGATGCAGCATGACACCCAATAGGGTGTGTGAGGACTCTTGCTCCTACTAGTTAGGACTCCCTAATGTGTCTCCTATCTTTCTCCATCAACTTCTGAACATGTGCCCTGGATCCTTTCACACCACGATTGGGTGTGGTGACTACTGGGCCTTTGGACTGGGTGGCTGAGGTGCTTTCCTGGGATTTTGCCACCCTGGCCAGACATGAAGGATGGGGGAGAGGGGTAGGAAAGAGGTCAATGGCGGACAGGAAAAACTTCTTAGGGACATTGGGGCGGGAAGCGGGAGAAGGTTTGGGAGTGGAGGATGAGAGAATGGTTGTAGGAGGTCTCTGTCTGCTGTGTTTGGGTGCGGGTGCAGGTGCATGGGCGGGATGCTGTTGTGAGGTGGATGGCTGTTGGGTATCTGAGTGCTTGCATTTGTGTACCTTGGGAGGGAGGGCAGACACAGTGGGAGAGGACACAAGGGACGTGTGCATGGCTGTTCTGGAGGTGTCTGCCAGTGAGGTGTGTGTTCTGCTATGTGTGGTGGTGATGCTGGTAATGGATGAGGATGTAGTGCATGCAGGTGTGAGTGTAGGCACGACTGGGAGGGAGGTGGAGGAGGAGGAGGAGGGGGAGACAATGGAAATTGTGGATGTTTGTATGTCTGCATCTGGATGATGTTTGTGTGAGTGCCTGCGGGATGATGTGTGGTGCTTGTGTTTGCCTGTGCCACTCTTTTGTGTTTGTCTTATGTGCATGCTCTTCTGCCTGTGTGCTTTGGATAGGTTGGGGTTGAGGGGAATGGGATTGGGAAGAGGAAGTTAGAGTGGGGAGGGTGGAAACAGGGACAATGGCTGCCATCAGAGAGGAGGCGAGAGCCTGGATTTATCTCTGTTGGGCCGCCAAGCCAGTGTGAATGCCCTCCAGGAAAGCATTAGTCTGTTGCATCTGGGGTGCCAGCCCCTGGATGGCATTCACAATGGTTGACTGCCCTACAGAGATGGATCTCAGTAGGTCAATAGCATCCTCACTTAGGGCAGCAGGGCTAACTGGGGCAGGGCCTGGGTGCCTGGGGCGAAGGAGATGTGCACCCTCCTGGGTGAGTGGGCATGGGCAACTCGATGAGAGGCTGCTGGGAGGGCGTTACTGGTATGGGGGTGGCGGCTATACCTGTAGCTGGGGTGGGCACAGAAGTGTCTGCCACCACCAGGGAGCTTCCATCGGAGGAGGTATCTATGTCCTAACTGTCTCCTCCTGTCTCCGCCATCGTGCTCCCCTTGCCCTCCGTCCCACTGGTGCCCTCACAGTCGGTGGACTCTTCCTCCTGGGTCCTGTGGGATGGAGCTCCCTCCGTCACCGGTGCCTCTGCTCTTCCGCCAGATGATGCTAACGCACCTAAGGAGAAGGTGACAAAACAAAAAAAGAAGGGAGAGACAAAGGATACACTGGTTCAGTGGCTGCACCAATAGTACTGTTGGTGTACACACAACCGTCACACACAGACAACAGCCCTACGCACTATGCATTGCACTACCAGTTATAATAATAGCCACCAAGGCATGGGGATGGGCACATACTGCCAAATGTAGCACACCTGGGACCCACACACCCCTGACCAGTTGTGGGTGCCTACAAGCTTGGTAGCAGAACCCTGGCCAACATGGGACCTACTCTGCAATGTCAGGCCTGGCCTAGGGGCACCCACTGACACACATCCGCCCCCAGGGTACCCCCCTTCCATGGGTAAGATGTACTGATGGTCACTGTACTCACCCCCTTGTGGCTGCTGTGATGCCCTCAAGGTCCCATCCAGCTCCGGATAGGCCACCGCCAGTATGTGGGCCATCAGGGGAGTTGACAGGCACCCCTTCCTCATTGGGAGGCCATCCCCAGCTGTGCCTCTGCCATCTTCCGTGCCCAGCGTCTCAGGTCCTTCCACCGTTTCAAACAGTGGGTGCTCTGCCTGCCGTAGACCCCCAGGGTCTGCACATACTTGGTGAAGGCACGCCATGTACCATTCTTTTGATGGGCGCTGACCTACAGAGGAATACACACAGGAAATGGTATCAGTCTGATCGTCCTGCCTGTTATACTTATGGCCCACCATACCCCTTCACATCACCATTTAAACACACATGGCACAGCACACAAGCTGTACGTCACCCAGGGAACATCCACCCACCCCCCCCACACCAGGCCTTCACACACCACTCCATGCATTTATGCCACATGCATCGTGATCACAGTGTACTCACCTGTTGGTCTGGAGGCCCATACAGCAGTCCGTACTGGGGTAGGACCCCATCCACCAGTTGCTCCAACTCTGCCGAGGTGAAGGCAGGGGCCCTTTTCCCAGTCACACGACCCATGGTATGTTTCAGACACAGGTCACAGCAGCACATGCAGTGTAGTTCCTTTCCTGCTGAAAGTCAGGTAGCCAGTGGGTGATAAATTAGAAAATGGCAGTCACGTCTGTGGTGGTGCATTCTGTCACCGCCGGCGTACATCACCATTGACCACTGTACCCCATAAGGCCCAATGTTAACCAATGAGGAGTTCCACAGCGGTTCCCGACTGCCTACCGCAATGGCGCACAACATCAGCGGAATTACCTCACTTGCACTTGTCCCTTCACACAGGACAGGTGGAGGACATTTCGGGGGGGGCCCTGGATAATAACTGCGTCACAGTTAAAATAGGGCATACAGGACAAATACCACTTAACCATTACAAATAAATATCATGCATTATACTATTGTGGCTCCGATATTCAGTTTGTGACCGTCTCCTCACTCTTTTGTCCCTTAGACTGCAACCACTGCGGAGGAATAGGAGATGGAGACATACCCCCTTGTAGAGACCCCTAGTGACTTGGCAACAATGGAGGACAGGCACATTATCCTAGCATATGGACTTGACAGGGCCACAATCACAGATCTGTGTGCCCAACTGGAGCCTGACCTGATATCTGCTATCCGTCATCCCACTGGATCCCCTCTCTTGTGCAAGTCCTATCTGTGCTCCATTTCTTGGGAACTGGTTCTTTCCAAGTGACAGTGGGCCTGGCAGCAGGAATGTCACAGCCAATGTTCTCAATAGTCCTGACAAGGGTGTTGTCGGCCTTGATTAAATACAAGTGTAGCTACATTGCTTTCCCCCATGTGGAGGATTTGGCCACAGTGAAGGCTGACTTCTATGCAATGGGACATATGCCCAACATAATTGGGGCGATTGATGGAACTCATATTGCATTTGTCCTCCTCGGCAAAATGAACAGGTGTTCAGAAATTGAAAAAGTTTCCACTCCATGAATGTACAGATGGTGTGCTTGGCGGACCAGTACATCTCCCATGTCAGTGCTAGGTATCCTGGGTCGGTGCATGATGCTTTTATCCTGAGGAATAGCATCATCCCAAATGTGATGGCCAAACTACAGAGGCACCAGGTGTGGCTAATAGGTGAGCCCTGGTTCTCACCCAGTAGATGTTGGTGTATGGGTATGGTGTGGACCATATAGGATATTGTGTGCCTAAATGTAGTCCCTCAATATCTGCAGGTGACTCAGCTTACCCCAACCTATCATGGCTACTGACCCCTGTGAGGAATGCCAGGACAAGGGCAGAAGAACGTTACAATGATGCACATTGGCGAAGAATAAGGATAATCGAACCAACACTTGGCCTCCTGAAGGCCAAGTTCAGGTGCCTCCATCTAAGTGGGGGATCCCTGTTCTACTCACCCAAGAACGTCTACCAGAGCATCGTGGCATGCTGCATGTTGCACAACTTTGCCTTGAGACGCCATGTGACTTTTCTGCAGGAGGAGGAGGCTGGATGAGGATGAGGACAACAGAACAGCAGTGATACAACAATACTTCCAATGACACACAGGTAAGACAGTGTTACTTCACATTGCATTCTCATTACTTGTTGTGGGACTGCCTCCCTCTTAATGTTGGCCATGTCTGCCAGTACCCCTGCTATGGAGACCAGGGTGGTGTTGATGGCCTGCAAGTCCTTCCCGATCCCCTGGTACTGCCCCCGTGCAGCCGCCTGTTTTCCTGCACATTGTCCAGGATCCGGCCCATCGTGTCCAGGGAATGTTGGTAGGCTCCCAGGATCTCGGTGAGTGTCTCCTGGAGAGTCAGTTCAGTGGGCCTGTCCTCCCCCGGCACACAGCACTCCTTCCAGTTTCCCTGTTCACCTGCGCCTCTGTCCCCTGAACCGTGTGCCCACTGCCATTGACCCCAGGTCCCTGATTGTCTTGGGTATGAAGTGTGCCCTGAGGTCCCTGTAGTGGTGGACACACTGCTGATTGAAGTGTCCTGGGGACAGAGGTGTGGGTACGCTGGGGTGGTGCTGTGGTGGTGTTTCCAGATGGGGGAGGCTCTGTGGTGGTGTGTGAGTGTGCCTGGGTAACCGACTGTTCAGAGGTCCTTGATAGGCCAGATTGGTCATCCAGTTACAGGTGACCAGAGTTGCTGTTATCACTGTGGGCCTCTTCAGTTAGGGGACTGGATAGTGCTGGCACCTCTTCTCCACTGACATTGGCTGGGATGCTTGTGGGGATGTCAATGCTATGTTGTTGTTTCTGAGTGTGACATATTGTGTATCGGTGGGTTGCCCTCTTTGTTTGTATTTTCCCTGGCAGCTTTCACTTGTGTACGTGTGTAGGAAAGTACCATCTTACCTGGCATGTTACCCCCATTTTTTACTTGTGTGTCAGTTTGTTTTTGCCTGTGTCACTGGGATCCTGCTAGCCAGGACCCCAGTGCTCATAGTTTTTGGCCTATATGTGTCCCCTGTGTAGTGCCTAACTGTATCACTGAGGCTCTGCTAACCAGAACTTCAGTGTTTATGCTCTCTCTGCTTTTAAAATTGTCACTGCAGGCTAGTGACCATTTTCATCAATTCTGATTGGCACACTGGAGTACCCTTATAATTCCCTAGTATATGGTACCTAGGTACCCAGGGTATTGGGGTTCCAGGAGGTGCCTGTGGGCTGCAGCATTTCTTTTGCCACCCATAGGGAGCTCAGACCAATATTACACAGGACTGCCACTGCAGCCTGAGTGAAATAATGTCCACGTTATTTCACAGCCATTTTACACTGCACTTAAGTAACTTATAAGTCACCTATATGTCTAACCCTCACCTAGTGAAGGTTAGGTGCAAAGTCACTAAGTGTGAGGGCACCCTGTCACTAGGCAAGGTGCCCCCACATTGTTCAGGGCAATTTCCCCATTCTTTGTGAGTGCGGGGACACCATTACACTCGTGCACTACATATCGGTCAATACCTATTTGTTGCTCCACAATGGTAATTCCGAATATGGCCATGTAACATGTCTAAGATCATGGAATTGTCCCCCCATGCCAAATATGGTATTGGGGTGCCAATCCCATGCATCCCCGGGGCTCCAGCATGGACCCCGGGAACTGCCAAACTGGCTCTCTGGGGTTTTCTCTGCAGCTACCGCTGCTGCCACCCCACAGACATGCTTTTGCCTCCTGGGGTCTCGGCAGCCCAGTCCCAGGAAGGCAGAACAAAGGATTTCCTCTGAGAGAGGGCGTTACACCCTCTCCCTTTGGAAATAGGTGTGAAGAGCTGGAGAGGAGTAGCCTCCCCGTGCCTCTGGAAATGCTTCGAAGGGCACAGATGGTTCCCTCCTTGCATAAGCCAGTCTACACTGGTTCAGGGATCCCCCAGCCCCTGTTCTGGCATGAAACTGGGCAAAGGAAAGGGGAGTGACCACTCCCCTGTCCATCACCACACGAGGGGTGGTGCCCAGAGCTCCTCCAGTGTGTCCCAGACCTCTGCCATCTTGAATGCAGAGGTGTGAGAGCACAGTGGAGGCCTCTGAGTGGCCAGTGCCAGCAGGTGACATCAGAGACCCCTCCTGATAGGTGCTTACCTGGTTAGGTGGCCAATCCTCCTTTGAGGGCTATTTAGTGTCTCTCCTGTGGGTATCTCTTCAGATAACAAATGCAAGAGCCCACCAGAGTTCCTCTGCATCTCTCTCTTTAACTTCTGACAAGGATCGACCGCTGACTGCTCCATGACGCCTGCAAAACCGCAACAAAGTAGCAAGACGACTACCAGCAACATTGTAGCGCCTAATCCAGCTGGCTTTCTTGACTTTTTCCTGATAGTGCATGCTCTGAGGGCTGTCTGCCTTCACCCTGCACTGGAAGCCAAAAGAAATCTCCTGTGAGTCGATGGAATCTTCCCCCTGCTAACGCAGGCACCAAACTTCTGCATCACCTGTCCTCTGGGTCCCCTCTCATCTTGACAAGAGGGGTCCCAGAAACACAGGACAAGGGACCCTGACAGTCCAGAGGTTCTTTGTGTCCAAATTTGGTGGAGGTAAGTCCTTGCCTCCCACGCCAGACAGTAATCCTGTGTAAGTTGTGAACTGCAGCTGCTAGGGCTTTTGTGCATTTTTGCAAGGGATTCCTTCCTACACAGCATAGCTCAGGTCCCCAGGACTCCGTCCTCAATTGCTCAACTCGCTGAGTTGACCACCAACTTCGTGGGACCCTCCTTTGTAGTGTTGAGAGGACTGCCATGGTCAGATTTCTTGAATGCCTGTTCAAGTGCTTCTGTAGGTGCTACCTTCTTCTGCATGGGCTCTTTCTGTTGCTGAGTGTCCCCTCTGTCTCCTCCTCCAAGGGGCGACCTCCCGGTTTCCCTGGGCCAAGGCAGCACCCATTTTCTTTAACTGTGACTCTTGCAGCTAGCAAGGCTTGTTTGTCGTCTTTCTGCGTGGAAACAACTCTGCATCCTCCAGCATGCCGTGAGACATCTTCTGTGCAAAGGAGAAGTTCCTGGCATCTTCTGTTGTTACAGAATCTTCAGCTTCTTCCACCCGGAGGCAGCCCTTTTGCACCTTCCTCCAAGGTTTTGGTGGGCTCCTGCCCCCCCGGACACTTTCGTGACTCTTGGACTTGGTCCCATTCCTTTACAAGTCCTCAGGTCCAGGAATCCGATTCAGTGCTTTGCAGTCAGTTGTTGTCCTTGCAGAATCCCCTATCACAACTTTACTGTGTTTCTGGGGTAGTAGGGTAACTTTACTCCTACTTTTCAGGGTCCTAGGGTGGGGTATCTTGGACACCCTTAGTGTTTTCTTACACACCCAGCGACCCTCTACACACTACACTAGGCCTGGGGTCCATTTGTGGTTCGCTTTCCACTTTTGGACATTGGCAGTAAATCCTGCGTACTGCCACAGTGACGGCGCCAACATACCGCCGCGGTGGTGAATATCCGTTTGCCATATAATGACACACACACACCAAACCAACACAATACTGCCACATACACAAATCCGCCAGTCCGAAGGTCAGTGTTAAATTGTCGGTGCCAACGCCCATATCGTTACGCCAACAAAAAACGCCCACTACATCATGACCCACTAATCACTACAGAGGACATTTAATGGCGGTAAACCATTGGCGGTACACACCGGTGTGCTTAGAATGGACACCCAAATACTAAACTATGTTACATTGTCCAATTCTAAAAACACAAACCTGATACTCATACACACACCACACCCACATACCCACAGCACTAGAAAACACACACTCACATTACCCTCAACCCTTTACAAATACAAATTATTGCCACCAGGCTGACACCAAGACCACTGCGACAACTAGACACACACACCACATACACCATACATCCCTCACTCACACCACTATGCACACCCAACCACACTACACAACACCCATGTCCCCACAAAAGCACCCTTGTTTCACAGATGAGGAGTTGAGGGTCAAGGTGGCGGAAATAGTCAGGGTAGAGCCACAGCTGTTTGGAGCACAGGTATAGCAGATATCCATTGCCAGGAAGATGGAGCTATGGCAGAGAATTGTGGACGGGGTGGACGCTGTGGGACAGCATCCAAGAACAAGGGAAGACATCAGGAAGAGGTAGACTGACCTATGGGGGAAGGTACATTCCATAGCACCAGCTCACCTTACAGAGGACCCCGACCTCCTCCCCTACAGCTTACAGCATGGGAGGGGCAAGTCTTGGCATTACTGCATCCTGAGGGACTCACTGGAGTTGCCGGAGGTCTGGGCACTGGTGAGTCAATAATTACTACTTATCACCCCCCATGCCTGCATGCCATCACACCCCTTCACCCTCACTCCCATCACTCCACTACATCCCACACACTGCACCTACACATATGAATAACCACAATGTCCGGCCCTGCATGCTATACCGATGCATGGACAGCCCTCCCAGCCCTGTATGAACACCCATCACAAAAGTATGCAGAGCATAGGGGAACTAACAATCCCACAATACATCAACATACACAAACAAAGGTGTCAGGGAAACAGCAACGATAGAGGGGAAGCTACGATGTACAATATGTCACAGGCATGAAGCATAATACATCACTTACATCCCTGCAAGTGCCTCAGCCAATGTCATTGGAGAGGAGATGCCACAACAAACCAGTCCCCAACAGAAGATGCCCCCAGTGATGTCAGTTACTCTGGTCTTCAGGATCTGGATCAACAACCTGGCCCATCAGGGACCACTGGACAGCCGGTCACCCCAGCCCACTCACAGTCAACCACTGAACCTCCCCCATCAGTATGTATTCAACACCACAGCACCCACCCAGCGTCCCCACACCTCTGTCCCCAGGACACGTCAATCAGTAGTGTGCCCACCTGTACAGGGACCCCAGTCTATACCTCACAGCCAAGACAATCAGGGACCCGGGGTCAGGGGATAGGGGCACAGGGCAACAAGGGCACTGGGAGGAGCGCTGTGCACCAGGGGTAGGGCAGGCCCAGGGAACCGACTCTCCAGGAAGCACTCAGCATGATCGTGGGTTCCTACCAAAAATTCCAGGACACGACGGGCCAGATCCTTGACAACATGTAGGAAATAAGTGGCTGCAGGAAGAACACCATCAGGAGACCGGGGAGGACTTGCAGGCTCTCAACGCCAGCATGATCTCCATAGCAGGGGTGCTGGCAGACATGGGCAACATCATGAGGGAATGGACAGCACACCAGTGGGCCCCTACCACTAGCCAATCTATTGACCTTCCTACCACCTCTGCTGCAGCTAGTAGGCAGGAGGCCCCGCCACAGGGCCCACAGGCCACCAGCACCCCTCCCCCTGCAGAAGGTGAACCACCCTGCACATGTTCCCTGCAACCCAGACAGAAGCCAGAGACACTTGCCAAGACAAGACAACCACCTGGATATGAGTCTCTCCTGATTGTTGACATGTGCCCCACCCGTTCACCTTGCCCTCTTTGAACTAGCATTGCTCACCTTCTTATGGCACTTTGGATACTGCACCTGTGCTACAGTCAGACTTGAACAATACCCTGGACTTTCCTCTACCATCACCCCATTCCATTCCACTTTACCCTCAATTTTATATCACCAAAATGAACACCCTTAAACACAACTTGACTGATTGCATTTTATGTGTTGAAAGTGTGCATTTAGGGGATCAGTCATATCTGGTGCAAATTATATAGACATTGTGACAGCATATAATTGATGACCTGCATCTGTCTGTAGTAATCACATCAGGACACTGTTGTCATATCACCAACATCTATAAGATTACAAGCCATAGGTGACAGTAATTTAGATGCAAAGGAAGCAAATGCCATCATACTACTGTCACACAGATAAATCAATATTCAGGGCAATGATCAGTCCCACTGTCTCACCTGTGTGTCATTGGAAGTATTGAAGTATAACTGATGTTCTGTTGTCCACATCCCCATCTTCTGCCTCCTCATCCTCACTGTCCTCAGGGTCCACTGCTGCCACAGGGGCATCTCCAGTCTCCTCCTCCTGCAGAAAAGGCACTTGCCATCTGGGGGCTAGGTTGTGCAACAAGCAGCATGCCACTACTATCTGGCAGACCTTCCCGGGTGAGTAGCACAGGGATCCACCTGTCAGAAGGAAGCACACGAACCTGGCCTTCAGGAAGCCGAAAGTAATTTCAATTATTCTTCTGTTTCGCCCATGTGCCTCACTATACCGGTTTTCAGCACCTGTCCTGGCATTCCTCAGAGGGGTCAGGAGCCACGAAAGGTTTGGGTAGCCAGAGTCATCTGCAAATAGTGAGGGATAAACTTTAGCCTTACACAATACTATGGGGATAACACCTCAGGGCATACACTGACATACAGTGGGTGGGGACTCTGGCTCACCTATTAGCCACACTATGTGCCTCTTTATTTGGCCCATCATATTTGGGATGCTGCTATTCATCAGGATAAATGCGTCATGTACTGACCCAGGATAATTGGCAGTGACATGGGAGATGTACTGGTCAGCCAGGCACACCATTTGCACATTGAGTGAGTGGAAACACTTCCGATTCCTGAACACCTGTTCATTCTGAAAGGGGGGAACTAACGCAATATGTTTACAGTCAATCGCCCCAATAATATTGGGGATATGGCCCATTGCATAGAATCCAGCCTTAACTGTGGCCTAATCTTCCATGTGGGGGAAAACAATGAAGCTGCACATGTGTTTCACCAGGGCAGACAGAACCCTTGCGAGCATGATTGCAAACATTGGCTATGACATTCCTGCTGCCAAGCCCACTGTCACTTGGAAAGAACCAGTTGCCTGGAAATAGAGCTCTGACAGCACTTGCACAAGAGGGGGGATCCCAGTGGGATGACAGAAAGCTTATATCAGGTAAGGTTCCAATTGGGCACTCAGCTCTGTGATTGTGGCACTGTCCAGTCTATAGGTGAGTATAAAGTGCCTGTCCTCCAGCGTAGCCAAGTCCACAAGGTGTCTCTACACGGGGGTTTGTCTCCTCCTCCAATTTATCCACAGTGGTAGGTATCTAAGAAAAACAAGAGTGAGTAAGCTGTCACAATTTGAACAATAGAACCACCACATCAGTGTACAAGCAGCATCAATCTGATGGGACACTGGGAATGGCAAGGTATGTGCTATTTTAGGCAATGACGCAGTTATGGATAATCTGATCGTTGTCCACCACTATGAAATGGCAACCACCTGTCCTGTATCTGAGGACAGATGGAAGTGAGGTAACTCCGCCAACGTTAGGCGTCCTGGCAGAAGGGCGGTCTTGCACCGCCGTGCAATTCCTCATTGGATTATATGGGGCTACAGTGGCCAATGGGGATTTGTGGCAGCGGTGACGGTGTACCCTGCCTCAGATGTGATTGCCATTTTCCATGAAAATCCTCTTTTGATTCCTGACTTTCCACAGGATGATACCTACACTGCGTATGCTGCTCTGACCTGTGTCTGGAACCTACCATGGCCCGTGAGACCAGGGAAAGGGCCCCTGCCTTCACTTCAGAGGAGTTGGAGTGACTGGTGAATGGGATCCTACCTCAGTATTGACTGCTGTATAGGCCTCCAGACCAACAGGTGAGTACACCATGGGCACGATGCATGTGGGAAGGATGCATGAGGATGTGTGCGCAAGCATCCTGTCATCGGGGGGATGTCTGGTAGTAGTGCACATGTTGGGCGCCGGACGACGTGTGTGCCAGTGGTGATGGAAACGGGATTGGTGGGCCATATGTGTGACAGGCTGGATTGTATGGTTAATGGTGTCCTCCTGTCTATGTTTCCTCTGCAGGTCAGCGCCCATCAGAAGAAGGGATTGTGGCATGCCATTGCCAAGGACGTGCAGACCCTGGGGATCTACAGCAGGAAGAGCACTCACTGCAGAAAATGGTGGGAGGACCTGACACGCTGGGCACGGAAGACTGCAGAGGCCCAGCTGGGGATGGCCTCCCAATGAGGAAAGAGTGCCCGTCGGAACCTGACCCGCCGGATGGCCCGCATACTGCCAGTGGCCTACGCAGAGATGGATGGGCTCTTGAGGGCATCACAGCAGCCACAAGAGGGTGAGTACAGTGGGCATTACTACGATTATTGGTAGGTGGCATGGGATCCGGGTTGTGATTGTGAGTTAGCGGGTGCCCCTTAATGCAAGACCAGACATTGGAGTGCAATCCAACTCAAGGGTAATGGGTGTATGGTAAATGCAGGTAACTTAGCTTGTTTCCATGTAAGTCAGGGCTTAGTGGGTCCCAAGAGGGGTGCAGTTGGAGCTGTTTGGCCCTCATTTTGCTGGGGCATCAACCCAAATCAATGGCAGTGCAATGCATAGTGCTCAATCCTGATCCCTGTGTGTGACGGTGCTGTGCATGCCAACTGTGGTGTTGGTGCTATAATTGACCCAGTGTTCCCTATCTCTCTCTCCCCCCTTTTTTTTCTGTCATCCTGTCCATGTGTGCATTAGCATCAACTGGTGGAGGAGCAGGAGCACCGGCGATAGAGGGAGCTACATCCCACAGGACCCAGGAGGCAGAGTCGACCTACGCCGAGGGAACCAGTGGGTCTGGGGGTGAAGGGAGCACCACGGCGGAGACAGGAGGTGACAACAGTGACTGGGATACCTCCTCTGATGGGAGCTCCCTGGTGGTGGCAGACACCTCTGGCACCACCTCAGCTCCAGGTACAGCCACCACCCCCAGTACCAGCACCACCCTCCGGGTAGCCCTTCAGCGAGTTGCCCTTGCCCGCTCACCCAGGAGGGTGGGCATCTCCTTCTTCCCAAGCACCTCAGGCCCTGCCCCAGTGAGCCATGCTGCCCTGAGTGAGGAGGCTATTGACCTCCTGAGAACCATCTCTATAGGGCAGTCAACCATAGTGAATGCCATCCAGGGGCTGGCATCCCAGATGCAGCAATGCAATGCATTCCTGGAGGGCATCCACGGTGGATTCGTGGCCCAACAGAGATCCAGTCTCTGGCCTCCTCTCTGATGGCAGATATTGTCCCTGTTCCTACTGTCCCCCCTCAACTACCACTTCCCAGTCCCAGTTTCCACAACCCCAACCCATCCCTGCACATATACAGACAAGCATGCACACAAGAGTTGCACAGTCAAACACAGGCAGCACACTACAGGCCACAAGCACTCACACAAACAACAGACAGTTGCACACACTATAACATCCACTGCCTCCACTGTCTCCCCCTCCTCGTCCTCCCTCACAGTCACGTCCGCACACACACCTGCATGCACTGCTTCAACAGCCAGCACCACCATTACCACATCAAGCAGCACACACACGCCACTAGCAGACACCTCTACAACATCCATCCACACGTCCCCTGTGTCCTCTCCCACCCTGACTGTCACCCCTCCTAAGGGACACAAATGCAGGTACTCACACACCCAGCAGCCATCCAACTCACATCAGCATACTTCCCATGCACCTGCACCCAAGTCCAGCAGACATACTCCTCCAACAACAGCTCCCTCAACCTCCACTTGCATCCCTCCTCCCTCATCCCGCCCCACCGTCCCTAAGAAGCTTTTCCATGCACAACTTGACCCCTTTCCTGCCCCCTCCACCCTCCGTCCTGCCAGTAAGGGCAAGGTCCCAATGACCCAGCCCAGTACCTCAGCCAAACAGTCCACGGGTACAGTCTCCCCAGCAGAGACAATGCAGCCCTCACCTCCAGGAAAGGCTGCCCAGGGGACACCTCCCCCAGCAGAGACAATGCAGCCCTCACCTCCAGCAGAGGCTGCCTAAGGGACACCTCCCCCAGCAGAGACAATGCAGCCCTCACCTCCAGCAGTGGCTGCCATGGTTATACCTCCCCCAGCAGGGACAATGCAGCCCTCACCTCCAGCAGAGGCTGCCCAGGGGACACCTCCCCGAGCAGACACAATGCAACCCTCACTTCCAGCAGTGGGTGTGTAGGGCACCCTCTAGGGACTGTTGTACAAGGAGCCCCCTCGGGAAGCAGTAGACGAGTTCCCCACCTCAGAGACTGTGACCTTCCACTCCCCAGCATTGGGAAATGAGCATGGAGCCCCCTCCAGAAGCAGTGGACGAGTTCCCCACCTCTGAGACTATGACCTTGCCCTCCCCAGCATTGGGAAATGGGCATAGTGCCCCCTCCAGAAGAGGTGGGCAAGTTCTTCACCTCAGAGACTGTGACCTTGCACTCCCCAGCATTGGGAAATGGGCATGGAGCCCCCTCCAAAACCAATAGGCAAGTTCCCTACTTCAGCTGAGGGGGCCCCCACCCCCTGAGGTGCCTGCCCACTTCCAACATGTTGCCCCTGCACAGTTTGGTGCAGAGAATGTCAGGATCAAGTTGGGGCTTGGACGGTGCCCTGTGGCCATGTGGGCCTTTTGTACTTTGGACTGCACATTGGCCCTTTCTGGACAATTGTTCATGTATGATATTTGTCACTTCGGTACTTATGATGGTTGTTGGCATGCGGATACATTTTCAACTCTGCCTTACTGTTGTCCTTGCATTATTATGAGGTGTGTCCTATGACATTGCTTTTCGTCTGCAGCTGGTTGTGTGTGTGAATGGTGTATGCTGTGCATGTCTGTGTCACTCTCCTTTTCCTCCCTCTCTCCCTTGTGTGCTAGGTGGCTGTAGTCTCTGTCATTGTCTTCGTCAGCGTTGGTGTTCAAGATAGAGCATGGCGTAGAAAAGCATCAGGAAGATCTGCAGTCCCATTTCCATGGCAGCGTTGATCTTTGCTTCTCTTATGGTGAGTCTTTGGTCTTCGTTGTTGTGTTCCCGCCCGGCTTATGATGACAATGGTACCGCCCCCAAAATCGTAGCAGTGTGCTGTGTCATAATATGGTGGGCGGTACCTTGTCTTCCACCTGGCTGTTGATGGCTACTGCCGTGGTGAGTAGTGTTAACACCCTGGCGGATGGTGTGGTACATTGGCTTTCTATGGGAGTTATCACCTCCATGGTCTTAATTTGGCGGTAATCACCGCCAGCCTGTTGGTGGTATTACCACCACTTTAACAGTCACTGTCAATGTCATAATGGACACCTTTTTCTTTTGAAAATTCATATCTTGACTTGTGTATCTTGGATTTATGTCATTTTGGTCTTGTTTGATTTAGATAAATATTACCTATGTTTTTAAACTGGTGTGGTGTCCATTTTGTAGTGTTTTCACTGTATTACTGTGTATGTTGGTACTAACACTTTACACATTGATTCTGCATTAAGCCTGCCTGCTTGTGCCAAGCTACCAAGGGTTTAGAGGGGGTTAACCAGGTGTATTTCTCCTTTACCCTGACTAGAGTGAGGGTCCTTGCTTGGACAGTGGGTAAGTTGACTGCCAAATAAAGACCCCATTTCTAACATAACACATCCTCAGATTTAGAAGGGCTTGCAAACCTGGGGATACTTCGAATCCTTATGATCCCAAGAGAGGTGCAACAAGGAGAAATATCACTATTTCTCCTAGCTTTTCCTCTTTCTAAGTGTGCTGCATTCTGCCACACACATAGAAGAAGAGGAAAAAGCCTCCATGGATTGTTTCTGTGCAGAACGTTGCTCCTTCCTGCACAAAGACAATATGGCATACAACACAAACACCCTTGCACATTGAAGCATTGGAGCTAGGCTGCAAAAGGGTGCAAGTTCATGGGGGAAAGGACAGGAATGCACTGTACTGCTTAAATACAGCACATTCCGTCCCTTTCTCTTTGGTGCAGGGCAGCGCAGCAAGGTGACTTGCTGCTCTTCCCTGCACCAAAATCTTATAAATTTGGGCACCTCTTCATACATATACTACAATGATCCTCAAGCACATTAAATTGATATGAGGGAAAACATAAACCAATAAACAGAAAATGTCACAGAAGTCTTCTATCAATGCCCCTAGAAAGTTGCTTTGAAAACTAGAAAAAAAAATGATTAATACACTAGATGGCTGGCTGAAAATTGCCACCAGCTACATGGTCAAATAACAACAGCAAGAAAGCAAGGAGGCATGGAGAACAAAGAACAAATGCAGGCCTATGGCAAAGAAAAACTTACTGGCAGCACAAAATGGCTGCCGGCTACACGGTCAAACAACAACAGCAAACAAAGAGGCATGGAGAACAAAGAACACATGCAGGCCTATGGTAAAGCACACTGAATGCCTACCCAAAATGGCCACTGGCCAGATGGTCATACAACAAAATCAGCAAGCAAGGAGGCGTGGAAAACAAAAAACAGATGCAGGCCTATAGCAAAAGCACACTGATTGTCTACGCAAAAGGGCCACCAACCATAAAGGCAAACAACAATAACAAGCAAGAAGGCATGGAGCACAAATAACACATGCAGGGCTATGGCAGAGTACATTGACTGCCTATACATAAAGGCCACTGGCCACATAGTCAAAACACAACAGCAAGCAAGGAGGCATGAGAACAAAGAACACATCCAGTTCAATTTCTAAAGGAACAAGGGTCCCTTAGGTGAATAAAATGCACAAGCAAATAAACTATAAAGATAAAATAAAGTCTATGTTTGGTGCCAAAATGGACAATATCATACATTTATTTTTTCAGAGTAAAGAACATTTAGTGGGAAAACAAGAACCAGAAAGGTCATCGAAGCTTAGGCACTCAGGCATTTCTTCATTGACATAAATGAAATACATCAATGAAGTCATAAACTGTTAATACCCATTCTCATATCAACAAATGAACAACTACAACAAGTTGAGTCACAGTGCTGCCACTCAATTTCTTCTGTCTTCCTTAATTCAGGTTGCCTTTTCTGGGGCTAAGGGCCGCAGAGTCCCAGGTAGTGAAACTCACTCCATGGCCATCTTGGCCATGACCCTTGCATTCTTTTTCCCTTATAAAAGATAAAAAAACTAAATCGAAAAAAAAATACTAGTGCCTACTGCAAATCCAAGACACTTACCACAACCACAGTCAAATTTAAAAATTGAGTGAAAGAACAAATACAAATACTGGTGCATGCTCTCTCTCAAAGAACACACTTAACTCACCTGTGATGTCATAAAAATAAGGTCCTTACAATCGAGTAGTATATATTCAGCAGCAATTGCAGACATAGAGATTGATTCTTTCACCTTGAAATCCAAATGAAAAGTGACCAGGAGATGGACAAATCACTGGAAGGAACCTTCCTGACAGAAAGAGGAATTTGGAGTCTCTGGGCCCTTCGTTCCAGTTGAAAAAAAGTAAATAAACAAATGCTTTTTGTATAAAGAAATAACCTGAACCATCCACTGCAGTAGAATATCAAATCGAAAAGGTCTTTTCAAGTTGATTTAGCTGCTTCTTGAGTAGAAAGTCCACTTGAGAAGCAGTCATGGCCACTCTCAATCACTGGCATGACAAACTGGCACCAAATATCACGCTAGTGGGCAGCAAATCTCATTTGCACTCACGAGTGTGCCCTTATGAAGCTTCACGTGCAACAATGGGAATATATTTTCACCTTGGGAAAGATGGCATAATGTAATAAGAACTCCACATTACAAATGTAATGTGGAGTTATCCAGATTCCACTAACTCTATAAGTGGAACTCTATTTCCACCCAGGCCTACTGTTATGTCCCTAAGGCTCAGATCAGGAGTCCAGCAGACTAGCCCTTTGAGTCACTCTGGGGTCCTGGGCTCACAATGGAGTTGCAGGTCCAATTCTTCTTCCCTAGGCAAGAGGGCAGCAGGTCAGCACAGCGGGACAGCAGTTCCTGTAGAACAGCTGTCTAGAAGAGTGACAGTTCTTGTAGCAGCACCGCAGTCCTTCTTCGCAGAGTATCTTCAGGTGTAGAAACATACTGAAGTGGTGGTGTGTGAAGTCCTTCTCTTATACACAGGTTGTGCTTTTGAAAGGGGGAGAAGCTTCTAGAGGCATATCTTTGAAGTGCACTGATGCCCTGCCTTCCCTGCCCCCCGACTAACTACCGGGTATATGCTGCCCTTTGTGTAGAGACAAGACACAGCCTATTCAGGTGTAAGTGAGGCTGAGCCCAGTTACTCCCTCCCATCCTGCCAGTGATGGACAATACAGGAACACAGATGCTCGCATTGTGTGTGGCTATCTAGGAGGAATACACAATGCCGACCTGCCAACTACACCCACTCATGTGACCAGAGAAAGGCTGCAGGAATCTTATAACTTAGGCAAGTAAATACCAATTTTCTGAAAGTGCAGTTATCAGAACTGTAATTTAAAATGAGACTTTACCATATGTTAGGATTTTCTATTAGGATTCCAGAAACACCAAACATGAACAAATTATGGCCCTCATTCTGACCCTGGCGGTCTTTGACCGCCAGGGCGGAGGACCGCGGGAGCACCGCCGACAAGCCGGCGGTGCTTCAATGGGGATTCCGACCGCGGCGGTAAAGCCGCGGTCGGACCGGCACCACTGGCGGGGTCCCGCCAGTGTACCGCGGCCCCATTGAATCCTCCGCGGCGGCGCAGCTTGCTGCACCGCCGCGGGGATTCTGACCCCCCCTACCGCCATCCAGATCCCGGCGGTCGGACCGCCGAGATCCGGATGGCGGTAGGGGGGGTCGCGGGGCCCCTGGGGGCCCCTGCAGTGCCCATGCCACTGGCATGGGCATTGCAGGGGCCCCCGTAAGAGGGCCCCTAAATGTATTTCACTGTCTGCTGCGCAGACAGTGAAATACGCGACGGGTGCAACTGCACCCGTCGCACAGCTTCCACTCCGCCGGCTCGATTCCGAGCCGGCTTCATCGTGGAAGCCTCTTTCCCGCTGGGCTGGCTGGCGGTCTGAAGGAGACCGCCCGCCAGCCCAGCGGGAAAGTCAGAATTACCGCCGCGGTCTTTCGACCGCGGAACGGTAACCTGACGGCGGGACTTTGGCGGGCGGCCTCCGCCGCCCGCCAAGGTCAGAATGAGGGCCTATGTCTTCCCATGTGGACATTACACTTCTAAAATGTAATAAGGCAAATCCACTGTTAGTGTATGAGAGAGATAGGTCTTTCAATACAGAAAAATATATTTAAGAATTTTTCACTAACAGGACATGTAAAACTTAAAAGTATATGTCCGATTGTTTTCAAATACATTGCACTCTGGGATGGACAAGGCCTAACCTAGGGGCAACTTATATGCATTAAGAAGAAAGGTTTAGGCCTGGCAAAAGTTTTATTTTATTTATTTGAAATGGCAGTTGCACACACAGGCTCTGAAATGGCAGGCCTGCGGCATGTTTAAAATGCCATTTATGAGGTACCATATTCAGTGCTGGAGGCCCACTAGTAGCATTTAATTTATAGCCCCTGGGCACATGTAGTACCACATTACTAGGGATGTATAAGTAAAATAATTTTGAAAATCAGGCATAAGTCAAATCCACCATGTTTTATGGGGAGAGCATAAGACTTTAACGCTGGTAAGAAGTGGTAAAGTGCACAGACTCCTAAATCCAACAAAAATGCATTCAGAAAAAAGAAGGAGGAAGGAAAACAGTTTGGGGGTGACCCTGCAAAAAGGGTGTAAGGAAATGCCTCCTTGGCATGGTTACCCCCTGACTTTTTGCCTTTGCTGATGCCAAGTTATGATTTGAAAGTGTGCTGAGGCCTGCTAACCAGGCCCCAGCACCAGTGTTCTTTCCCTAACCTGTACCTTTGTTTCCACAATTGGCACACCCTGGCATCCAGGTAAGTCCCTTGTAACTGGTACCCCTGGTACCAAGGGCCCTGATGCCAGGGAAGGTCTCTAAGGGCTGCAGCATGTCTTATGCCACCCTGGGGACCCCTCACTCAGCACAGACACACTGCTTGCCAGCTTGTGTGTGCTGGTGGGGATAAAAAGACTAAGGGGGTTATTCTAACTTTGGAGGAGTGTTAATCCGTCCCAAAAGTGACGGTAAAGTGACGGATATACCACCAGCCGTATTACGAGTTCCATAGGATATAATGGACTCGTAATACGGCTGGTGGTAAATCCGTCACTTTTCCGTCACTTTTGGGACGGATTAACACCTCCTCCAAAGTTAGAATAACCCCCTAAGTCGACATGGCACTCCCCTCAGGGTGCCATGCCAACCTCACACTGCCTATAGGTATAGATAAGTCACCCCTCTAGCAGGTCTTACAGCCCTAAGGCAGGGTGCACTATACCATAGGTGAGGGCATAAGTGCATGAGCACTATGCCCCTACAGTGTCTAAGCAAAACCTTAGACATTGTAAGTGCAGGGTAGCCATAAGAGTATATGGTCTGGGAGTCTGTCATGCACGAACTCCACAGCACCATAATGGCTACACTGAAAACTGTGAAGTTTGGTATCAAACTTCTCAGCACAATAAATGCACACTGATGCCAGTGTACATTTTATTGTAACATACACCCCAGAGGTCACCTTAGAGGTGCCCCATGAAACCTTAACCGACTACCCGTGCAGGCTGACTAGTTTTAGCAGCCTGCCACACACCAGACATGTTGCTGGCCACATGGGGAGGGTGCCTTTGTCACTCTTTGGCTAGTAACAAAGCCTGTACTGGGTGGAGGTGCTTCTCACCTCCCCCTGCAGGAACTGTAACACCTGGCGGTGAGCCTCAGAGGCTCACCCACTTTGTTACAACACCCCAGGGCACTCCAGGGGCCCGCCCCCTCCGGAGTTGCGGAGTTGCCCGCCCCCTCCGGCCACGGCCCCACTTTTGGCGGCAAGGCCAGAGGAGATAATGAGAAAAACAAGGAGGAGTCACATGCCAGTCAGGACAGCACCTAAGATGTCCTGAGCTGAGGTGACTCTGACTTTTAGAAATCCTCTATCTTGCATATGGAGGATTCCCCCAATAGGATTAGGGATGTGCCCCCCTCCCCTCAGGAAGGAGGCACAAAGAGGGTGTAGCCACCCTCAGGGCTAGTAGCCATTGGCTACTAACCCCCCAGACCTAAACATACCCCTAAATTGAGTATTTAGGGGCTCCCAGAACACAGCAAGATATATTCCTGCAACCTAAGAAGAAGAGGACTGCTGAGCTGAATAACCTGCAGAGACAACGGAGACACCAACTGCTTTGGCCCCAGCTCTACCGGCCTGTCTCCCCACTTCTAAAGACACTTCTCCAGCGACGCGTTCCCAGGGTCCAGCAACCTCTGAAACCTCAGAGGACTACCCTGCATCTAGAAGGACCAAGAACTCCCGAGGACAGCGGCTCTGTTCCCCAAAGACTGAAACTTTGCAACAAAGAAGCAACTTTGAAACAACACACGTTTCCCGCCGGAAGTGTGAGACTTTGCACTCTGCACCCAACGCCCCCGGCTCGACTTGTGGAGAACAAACACCACAGGGAGGACTCCCCGGCGACTACGAGACCATGAGTAGCCAGAGTTGACCCCCCCTGAGCCCCTACAGCGACACCTGCAGAGGGAATCCCGAGGCTCCCCCTGACCACGACTGCCTGCTTCAAAGACCCGACGCCTGGTAAAGACTCTGCATCCGCAGCCCCCAGGACCTGAAGGATCCGACCTCCAGTGCAGAAGCGACCCCAAGGTGTCCCTCTCCCTTGCCCAGGTGGTGGCTACCCCGAGGAGCCCCCCCCCCTTGCCTGCCTGCATCGCTGAAGAGACCCCTTGGTCTCCCATTGAATTCTATTGCGAACGCTTGTTTGCACACTGCACCCGGCCGCCCCCGTGCCGCTGAGGGTGTACTTTCTGTGCTGACTTGTGTGTCCCCCGGTGCCCTACAAAACCCCCCTGGTCTGCCCTCCGAAGACGCAGGTACTTACCTGCTGGCAGACTGGAACCGGGGCACCCCCTTCTCCATTGAAGCCAATGCGTTTTGGGCACCACTTTGTCCTCTGCACCTGACCGGCCCTGAGCTGCTAGTGTGGTAACTTTGGGGGTTGCCCTGAACCCCCAACGGTGGGCTACCTTGGACCCAAACTTGAACCCCGTAGGTGTTTTACTTACCTGCAAAAACTAAGAAACACTTACCTCCCCCAGGAACTGTTGAAAATTGCACTGTGTCTAGTTTTAAAATAGCTATATGTCATTTATGTGAAAACTGTATATGCTATTTTGCTAATTCAAAGGTCCTAAAGTTCCTAAGTGACGTATCTTTCATTTAAATCATTACTTGTAAATCTTGAACCTGTGGTTCTTAAAATAAAATAAGAAAATATATGTTTCTATACAAAAATCTATTGGCCTGGAATTGTCTCTGAGTGTGTGTTCCTCATTTATTGCGTGTGTGTGTACAACAAATGCTTAACACTACCCTCTGATAAGCCTACTGCTCGACCACACTACCACAAAATAGAGCATTAGAATTATCTCTTTTTGCCACTATCTTACCTCTAAGGGGAACCCTTGGACTCTGTGCATGCTATTTCTTACTTTGAAATAGTACATACAGAGCCAACTTCCTACAAAGGGACAACCTCTCTAGCCTATATCCAGAAGAAACTAATTATTACCTTGATGGACTTTCCTGCTTACTCTGTAGAATATGGACAATGAGCCTCTATTGCAGAAGCACTTGTCGGTTTCCAGCCTTTCTGAATTTGATTTGACCCCTCTGTCTATATCCTCCTGATCTACTGAATTGACTTATGGGGAACCCTTTTCCTCACTTGTGGACTGTGTCTGTGTAGTACCTAACCTTACCTTTCTCACAGATGCATCCCAATAGGGGTGCCTCTGCTAGTGCAGGTGTGCCCTCACACACAGGTATTTTGAACACAGCCTTCAGAGTTGCAAGGCCTGACATATAGGTGACTTATAAGTGACCTGTTGCAGTGTAAATGACTGTGAAATGGTGCATGCACCATTTCACACAGGATGCAATGGCAGTTCTGTAGAAGCCTTTGCATGAGCTCCCTATGGGTGGCAAAAGTAATGCTGCAGCCCACAGGGATCCCCTGGGACCCCAATGCCCAGGGTACCTAAGTACCATATACTGGGGACTTAGAAGTGGGCACCAGTATGCCAATGTGGGATGGAAATACTGGGTTACCAGTATGTAGTGACAAATTTGGGAACAGAGAGAGCATAAGCACTGGGGTCCTGGTTAGCAGGACTCCAGTGACACAGTCAAACATACTGACAAAAACAGTGAATCATACTGACAAGTAGGCCACAAACCATAAGCACTGGGGTCCTGGCTAGCAGGATCCCAGTAACACAGTAAAATACACTGACGAACAGGGGATACCAATGCTAGAACAAGGCTACTTTTTCACACAGGTGTTTTGCACCCTATGTCCACTTTACCTGCCACAAGTTCAGGGGTAGTATCCTGAGATTGGCCAGTCATCCCAGGGTCTGTACCTTGAGGCTGAACAAGGGACAGGGATGAGTCACCCCTCAACCTGCAACTCCATCTTGGCTTCCGTTCCTTCCACCTGGGAGCGGTACAGCCAAAAAATTGACCAGTCGTGGCACCCTGCTCGGCCACCACTCTCAATTACCCTGACACCGGGGTCAACTTGCTCCCCAGAATAAAATCTATGGGCATTTGGGGACTAACTACGACCCTCCTCTTAGTCACCTCCTTTCCCTGCTCCATGGATGCCAGGGTTATAGGACAGAAAAAGCCATGATCATGGACCATGGGCCTGGGTCACCTTACACACCTAGCCAGTATACGGCTCTGGGGAAACTAGCCTTTCTACTTTCATGGTCTGACTAGCCCTGGTGTCATCCAAAGCAGTGACTGGGGCAGTGACGACTCCCACCCTCAGGGATCACCATCTCGCCCTCTGAGTGTACCTCCCACCTAAGAGAGATTCTGGCATGATCCATAATCTGTCCCTGGGGATTATTTATCCTGAATGCCACATTGGCCACCTCTGTAGTGTTCCCACCTGTAGTTGGTTTCTTAAGACAGACAGAGGGGGTCATTCTGACCTCAGCGGTAAAAGTCGTTTACCGCCGGCCAGAAGGCCGCCATAACCCCGCCGCGGCCGCGGCAAACCGCCACGGTCATTCTGACCCGCAACTGGCAAACCGCCAAAAACCCGACATCCTCAACATTCCGCCACACCAATGGTCAGCGGGAAACTGCCGATGACCAAACCTCCACCGTCACGCCAACAGAAATACGCCCATGCCATTCCGACCCACAAATCCCCGCAGCGGTCTTTCAACCGCGGTATTCCATTGGCGGTACACACCGCCGCGCTCAAAATACACACACCTTTACAAAACACATCCACATTGGCTAATTCAAAATACACACACCTGAGACACATACACACACCACTCCCACACACCCAATCCAGTATAAAACACACACCCATATCACCCACAAACCCCTACGACCACAATTGCGAGTGAAGGACAGAGGGAGAGAGCACAGCATAGAGTACACCATCACACAGAGGCAAATCACAACATCACCCACACACTTTCCACGCACAAAACACCATACACCACCACACTCACCACACTCTACAACACATACACCACCCCTCACCTCATCCACACCACCCCATGGCACCCCAAAGACACCCAAGGTTCTCTGACGCAGAACTCAGGGTCATGGTGGAGGAAATAGTACGTGTAGAGCCCCAGCTCTTCGGGGCACAGGTGCAGCACACCACCATTGCCAGGAAGATGGAGCTATGGAGCAGAATAGTGGACAGGGTCAACGCTGTGGGACAGCATCCACGCAATCGGGACGACATCAGGAAGCGGTGGAATGACCTATGGGGGAAGGTGCGTTCCATGGTATCAAGGCACAACATCGCGGTACAGCAGACTGGCGGCGGACCCCCACCTACTCCCCCAGAATTCACAGCATGGGAGGAGGAAGTCTTGCACATCCTGCATCCTGAGGGCCTCGCAGGAGTAGGCGGAGGAATGGACTCTGGTAAGGCAAATCTTCACTACTTCATTCCCCCCACCCCACCTGCATGCCAAATCATACCCCCACCCCCATCACACCAACTCCTTGCTAATGGCTCACCTTCACAACCCACCCATCCCAAAACCCAGCCCTGCATGCCTCCCCAAAGCATGGACACCCATCCCCAAAGCATGCCCACTGCACACACCCATCACCCCCACAAGCCACCGTCACAAAAGCCCCCACAAGGGAATGCCAGCACTGGGGACACGGCCACCCACCCATTACACGAAATGCCACACACAGAAGCAATAACCATACTCTTATACCCCTGCAGGACCCGAACGCCACCACACCGCCACGGAGGGTCCAGAGATGTCCATCCCACCCCCAGAAGAGGCCCCCAGTGACGACAGCAGCTCTGTCTCCCTGGACCCTGATGACCAGCCCGGCCCATCGGGGACCTCGGGACAGTCGGTTCCCCTCAGACAGCCACAGGCTACACCAGACCTAACCCCCTCTGGGAATACCAGCACAGCTCCCACCCAGCGGGCCCATGCCTCTGTCTCCAGGACACGTCAATCAGCGGCGTGTCCACCACTACAGGGCACCCAGGTTGATCCACCACCCCAACAACAACAGGGACCTGGGGGCAGTGGTAGTGGGCACACCGTCCAGGGGACAGAGGCCCAGGGAAACAGGGGAACTGGGAGGGCTGCTGTGCGACAGGGGGGGACAGGCCCAGGGAACCGACTCTCCAAGAGGCCCTCTCCTCCATCATGGGAGCATACCACCGCTCCCAGGAGACGATGGCTACGGTACTGGCCAGGTTCCAGGAGATCCAGGTCATGCAGGAGCAACAGTACATGGGGTTCAGAGAGGAACTGAGGAACATTAGTTCCGCAATGGGGACCATCGTCGTGGCCCTAACCCAGATAGTCACCACATTGCGGGACCATGTGGCACCACAAAGGGCCCCTGTCACTAGCCTGGACCAGGAACAGCCTACCACCTCCGCCAGCGCTAGAGGACAGGAGGCCCCCACACAACGACGGGCCACCAGAACTCCACCTCCTGCAGAAGAAGAACCACCCCACAAGCGGAACCTGAGATCTCACAAGAAGACAGAGTAGGATTGCAAGACCCCCGCCAGCAAACAATACCCCCTGATGTCATCCCACTGTCCCACATTGTCACCCTGTCCAACCTTGAACTGCCCCTGCTCCATCCTTCCACAGGCATATGGACAATGCACCTGTGCGACTGAGAACTGGACTCTGCCATGGACATTACTCCACCATCCCCGTTTTACAATCATGTTCCATAAATTTAGCACTTGAATTAAATCACTCTTTGCACTAAAAAAATCTTGAGTCTGCTTGTAATTTGAATAAATGTATTAGACATAACAGTGCCAAAATGTTCAGTTACATTGTGATGACAACATACCACTGTCACACAGCTGTAGTACATGGGCAAACAAAGCAGAGGTCACGCAGTGGGGCCCACAGCTCTGAAAACGGAAGGGAAAGTCACAACTCAGCTAACAGGAACTGGGGGGGAACTCAGACAGTAGAGAGGCAGGAGACTTTAAGTGAATGTAAAATGGCGTGGTTGATTCGTACCTGTGTGCTACTGAAAATACTGTTGTATCACTGTGTCCCTGTTGTCTGTGTCGTCCCCGTCATCCTCCTCCTCTTCACTCTCCACAGGCTCCACAGCTGCTACAACACCACCATCTGGACCATCCTCCTGCAGGAAAGGCACCTGGCGTCGCAAAGCCAGGTTGTGAAGCATACAGCAGGCCACGATGATATGGCACACCTTCTTTGGTGAGTACATTAGGGATCCCCCTGTCATATGCAGGCACCTAAACCTGGCCTTCAGGAGGCCGAAGGTTCTTTCTATAATCCTCCTAGTTCGCCCATGGGCCTCATTGTAGCGTTCCTCTGCCCTTGTCCTGGGATTCCTCACTGGGGTAAGTAGCCTTGACAGGTTGGGGTAACCAGAGTCACCTATTAGCCACACACGGTGTATCTGTAGCTGTTCCATCACATAAGGGATGCTGCTATTTCGCATGATGTACGCGTCATGCACTGACCCAGGGAACTTGGCATTTACATGGGAGATGTACTGGTCAGCCAAACAGACCACCTGGACATTTATAGAATGATAACTTTTTCTGTTCCTGTACACCAGCTCACTGCCACTGGGGGGAACCAAGGCCACATGTGTCCCATCAATGGCCCCAATGATGTTGGGGATATGTCCAAGGGCATAGAAATCACCCTTCACTGTGGCCAAATCGCCCACCTCAGGGAAAACAATGTAGCTCCGCATGTGTTTCATCAGGGCAGACAACACTCTGGACAAAATCTTTGAAAACATAGGCTGAGACATCCCTGATGATATGGCCACTGTTGTTTGGAATGATCCACTTGCCAAAAAATGGAGTACTGACAGAACCTGCACCAGAGGGGGAATCCCTGTGGGTTGGCGAATGGGGGACATCAGGTCTGGCTCCTGCTGGGCACACAGTTCATGTATAGTGGCTCGGTCAAGTCTGTATGTCAGTATGACATGTCGTTCTTCCATTGTCGACAGGTCCACCAGCGGTCTGTACACGGGAGGATTCCTCCATCTCCTCGCAAGTCCCAGCGGACGGTGCCTAGGAAGGACAACATGGAGCACAGAGTCAAGCAACCCACAGGTACGTAACCACAGCTTGCACAGTACACGATTCGCTATGCATTGAATGGCTTGTATGAGTGGCAATGCAAGGCCTAGGCCTGTGTGACGCCGTAGAAATTCAGCCATGTGGGCCCTTGAAATGGCGGCTGCCTGACCTGTGAAGTGTGACAATGGGATGTGAGGTCAATGCGCTGGCGTGGCACACCGTGGCGGTAGGTGGTCGAAGACCGCGGCGCAAAGCAGCATTGGTTAACATAGAACCCTATGGGTCTCAGGAGCCAATGATGATGTGCGCCTGTGGTCGCGGTACGCACCGCCGCGGGCGTGACCGCCATTTTCTAACTGCTTAATCACTCGAGACCTGATCATCCACAGGAGAGAACCTATACTGCAAGTGCTGCTGTGAACTCGGTCTGGAAGAGACAATGGCTGCTGCGACTGGGGAAAGGGCCCCTGCCTTCACATCTGAGAAATTGGATAAACTCGTTGATGGGGTCCTCCCCCAGTATGCGCTACTCTACGGTCCTCCAGACCAACAGGTAAGTACACTGGGAGCACGTTGTATGGGCTATGCCTGTGTTGAGTGGGGTGGATGTAAGATGGTGGGGAGGTGAGCGTATAAGGATAGCAACACACGACAGATGAGAGCATGTGCCACATGGCAAGGTTGGGGAGGGGGGGCCACTCACATCGACCATGCAGAAAAGTGATGATATTTCTTTTTCCACCCTGTCCATGTCACATAGGTCAGGGCCCATCAGAAGATCGACATTTGGCGTGCCATCGCCAAGGACGTCCAGGCCCTGGGGGTCCACAACAGACGGGGCACCCACTGCCGCAAGAGGTGGGAGGACATCCGCCACGGGAGCAGAAAGACTGCTGAGGCTCTGCTGGGGATGGCCTCCCAACGTAGGAGGGGTGCCAGTCGTCAATTGACCCCCCTTATGTCCCGGATCCTGGCGGTGGCCTACCCCGATTTGGATGGGCGCGTGAGGACATCACAGCAGACACAAGGGGGTGAGTATCAGCACATTCTGCTATATTAGCGCACAGTGGAGGCGTCTGGGTGGGGGAGGAGGGCTGTGGCTATCTCTAGGCCAGGGCGGTTTCTGTAGGCTAGGCCCTTCCATTAGACATGGCCCTGTGCCCCCACCCCCCACCTCTGTAGGGTGCTAAGTACAGCTATCCATGGCCCGGGCTCACCTATGTGTGCATTTGTCGTCCATAGACTTGTAGGCCAAGTCACAATAATTGAGTAGTGTACCCTGAGTGCGCGGCGTAGTGCAGGGGGCTTCTGTGTCTGTCCTCTCCGCCAACGGTGCCGCCAATGCATGCACTCAACATGTCTTTCTTTCTTCTCTCCCCCCATTATTTTTTGGTTTTCCTGCTCATGTGTGCATTAGCATCATCAGGAGGAGGAAAAGTGGCATCGGCGCACGAGGGAGCTGCATCTCACATGGCCCGGAGGGCCCTGCAACCGACTCAGATTCAACCAGTGAGACGGAGGGCGAGGGGGGCTCCACAATGGGGACCCGTGGAGACGTCAGCGACACGTCCTCGGAAGGGAGATCCCTTGTGGTAGCGGCACCATCCGTGCCCACCGCAAAAACAGGTACAGCCGCCACCCAGCGCACCAGCTCCGCCCTCCCAGCAGCCCCTCAGCTTTCGCCCAGTGCCCGCTCGGCCAGGAAGCCGGCCATCTCCTTCGCCCCTGGCACCTCAGGTCCTGCCCCAGTTACCCCTGCTGCCCTCAGTGAGGAGGTCATTGACCTCCTCCGGACGCTCATTGTTGGGCAGTCTACCCTTTTGAATGCCATCCAGGGGGTCGAAAGGGAGGTGCATCGGAGCAATGCATACCTGGAGGGCATTCATTCGGGTCAGGCTGCCCATCAGCGATCGTTCAACACTCTGGCCTCAGCACTAACGGCAGCAAATGTCCCTGTGTCTAGCCTCCCCCCTCCAACTTCCTCAACCCAGTCCCACTCCCCTGTTCCTCTGCCTATCCCAGACACACCTACAGACCAGCCTGCACACACATCAACACCCAAGGGCAGCTCATCCAGACATAAGCACCACAGATCACACAAGCATTCACCCAAGCAACATCCACATGCAGACACAGCAACACCCACTGCCTCCACTGTGTCCCCCTCCTCCTTATCTCCCTCCTCCCTCCCTGTGACGTCTCCACTCACACCTGCATGCACACCACCATCAGCCAGAATGTCCATCACCACCACACCCACCAGAACAGTCCGCACACGTGCAGTCACCACCCCCACTACCATTTACACGTCCCCTGTGTCCTCTCCCAGTGTGTCTGTCACCCCCTCTTCCAAACCACACAAACGCAGGCAGCCACCCACCCAACAGCCATCCACCTCACGACAGCCTCCGTCACAAGCACCTGCACCCAAAGACAGCACACTTGACTCTCCTACAACCACATCCTCTTCCTCCACTCCCATACCCACTACAACTACCCATCCCTGTCTTTCGAAATTGATTTTCCTTTCCAACCTTGACCTCTTTCCAACAACTCACCCACCCCCTCCATCTCGTAAGAGTCCAACCAGCACCTCAGACACCACAAGCCCTGCACCTACTAGGACCATCGTTCAGGGCTATTGGAGTCCACCAGCTCCTAGGGCAGGAACATCGGCCAGCAGCAAGGGGACAGCCAACCCACCCCCTGGGAAAAAAAGCAAAAAAGTGAAGGGCCGGCGCCACAGGCCTGAGACGGCTGCCCCCAAGGACACCAGCCTTGCACCGTCACCTGGCCCATCCACCAAGGGAGGCAAGGGCCCCAGAGTTTCTTCCAAGGAGGGAAAGGGCCCCAGAGATACTTCCAAGGGAGGCAAGGGCCCCAGAGATTTGTCCAAGGAGGGCAAGGGCCCCAGAGATACTTCCAAGGGAGGCAAGGGCCCCAGAGATTCATCCAAGGAGGGCAAGGGCAGCAGGGCGAAGATGTCCGGCAGCAGGCGAGCTGACCAGGAGGGCCCCACCAGCCCCATTTGGGGTGTGACGGAGGACACCCACGGGCCCAGGAGTCCAACACAGGAGGGCTCCGCAAGCGATAGGTCGGATGGCGACTGAGCGGGAATGATTGCCCAGATCTGGTTCCCTAGGAACACAAGACAAGCACCGCTGAACAGGGCCCCGCCGTGAGAAGCACCGCTCCGCTGGGCCCCGCCGTGAGAAGAACCGCTGAACAGGGCCCCGCCGTGAGAGGCACCACTCCGCTGGGCCCCGCCGTGAGAAGAACCGCTGAACAGGGCCCCGCCGTGAGAAGAACCGCTGAACAGGGCCCCGCCGTGAGAAGCACCGCTCCGCTGGGCCCCGCCGTGAGAGGAACCACTGAACAGGGCCCCGCCGTCTCTGCACCGCTCCACTGGGCCCTGCCGTGAGAGGAACCGCTGAACAGGGCCCGCCGTGAGAAGAACCGCTGAACAGGGCCCCGCCGTGAGAAGCACCGCTCCGCTGGGCCCCGCCGTGAGAAGAACCGCTGAACAGGGCCCCGCCGTGAAAGGCACCGCTCCGCTGGGCCCCGCCGTGAGAAGAACCGCTGAACAGGGCCCCGCCGTGAGAAGAACCGCTGAACAGGGCCCCGCCGTGAGAAGCACCGCTCCGCTGGGCCCCGCCGTGAGAAGAACCGCTGAACAGGGCCCCGCCGTCTCTGCACCGCTCCGCTGGGCCCTTCCTGTCAAGCACCGCTCCGCTGGGCCCTTCATCTCAAGCACCGCTCCGCTGGGCCCCGCCGTCTCTGCACCGCTCCGCTGGGCCCTTCCTCTCAAGCACCGCTCCGCTGTGCCCCGCCGTCTCTGCACCGCTCCGCTGGGCCCTTCCTGTCAAGCACCGCTCCGCTGGGCCCTTCCTCTCAAGCACCGCTCTGCTGGGCCCTTCATCTCAAGCACCGCTCCGCTGTGCCCCGCCGTCTCTGCACCGCTCCGCTGGGCCCTTCCTCTCAAGCACCGCTCCGCTGTGCCCCGCTGTCTCTGCACCGCTCCGCTGGGCCCTTCCTGTCAAGCTCCGCTCTGCTGGGCCCTTCCTCTCAAGCACCGCTCCGCTGGACCCTTCATCTCAAGCACCGCTCCGCTGGGCCCCGCCATCTCTGCACCGCTCCGCTGGGCCCTTCCTCTCAAGCACCGCTCCGCTGTGCCCCGCCGTCTCTGCACCGCTCCGCTGGGCCCTTCCTGTCAAGCACCGCTCAGCTGGGCCCTTCCTCTCAAGCACCGTTCCGCTGGGCCCTTCATCTCAAGCACCGCTCCGCTGTGCCCCGCCGTCTCTGCACCGCTCCGCTGGGCCCCGCCATCTCTGCACCGCTCCGCTGGGCCCTTCCTCTCAAGCACTGCTCCGCTGTGCCCTGCCGTCTCTGCACCACTCTGCTGGGCCCTTCCTCTCAAGCACTGCTCCGCTGTGCCCCGCCGTCTCTGCACCGCTCTGCTGGGCCCTTCCTGTCAAGCACCGCTCCGCTGGGCCCTTCCTCTCAAGCACCACTCCGCTGGGGCCTTCATCTCAAGCACCGCTGGCCCATTAGCAGGGCCGGATCTGTGTCGGGCAGGGCTTCACGAAGCACTCTGGGCACCATGCCTCCTCCATAACCAGTGGAGTCTGTAATCCACCAGATGGACTGTGGCTTTGCACTCCCCAGGATGGTACAGTGGGCAATCCACCCACTGTAGAGACTTGTGAGACTGTGGCTTTGCACTCCCCAGGATGGTACAGTGGGCATGGAGGCCCCTCGTGGATCTGGCGTCGTGGACTCATGTGGCTGAGGTGGCCCCCCTTCCCTTCCCCCTGAGGTGCCTGTGGTTTTATTATCTGATGCCCCAGCAGTGTTCTCTCCAATGGAATCGGGTTTCGTGTGTGGGCTTTGCCCATGTGTTTATGCACATTGGCCGACGGACAATGGCATGTAGCCAATATGTGCCGGACTTTTGGACTATGTTCATATTCTTCATGTTGTGATTTATTTGTTTAAATAATCTAATATTTCACTTAAGTTCAAATATGCTTTAATATACTTCTATTTTAATGATCATTTTATTTTGTCTTTGAATTATTCCGGGGGGTTTGGGGGGTGTAAATCTGACTTGTTGCTCTGCATTGGTGTGTGGGGATTTGGGGGGGGGGGGTGTCGCGTATGTGTGTGCCCGTAATCTTTTCTCCTCCCCCCTCCCCTGTGTCGTAGGTGCAGTATTCACCGTTGTCTCCTGCAGCGGCGTTCGTGCTCCTGGTAGAGGAGCAGGTAGACAATCGCTGGTAGGATGTTTAATTCGGGTTCCATGCTGTCCAGATTCCTCGTGGAGTGTATAGAGGTGAGCGTTTTCCCGTTCGTGATCTGTTTCCGACGTGTTTTTATCGGCGGGGCTCCCGCCCCGGAAAAGGTGGCAGATTGGTGGGTCGTGATAGGGTGGGCGGTACATTGTCTGCCGCCTGTCTGTTGGCGGTGACCGCTGCGCTGTTTGTTTGGCCCGCCGTGGCGGTCGTAGTGTTAAAGTGGCGGGCTATGTTGGCGGTTCCCGTCAGGGTTGGAATTCAATTTTTTTGACCGCCTGCCTGTTGGCACCGACCACCAGGGTCGGAATGACCCCCAGAGTCTCCCTGCTTGTGTCCTAACTGAGATCAATCAAAGCAGCAGGGCGGGAGATGGGGATCACTCAATCACTGCCTACTAGAACCTCCTTTCTGTTTCTCACAAAGGGCAGTGGAACCCTTTCCTCCCCTTTTCTCTGTGAACTGTCAGAGTCTCCCTGAACCCCCCTCCCTCTGCTGGGGAACCTGAGCCACCCTTCATGGGGTCACTCCCAGACACTTTCTTTTGGGCCCTGTTGCTGATTCAGTGCCCTGCCTCCTTAGCAAGCTTCCTGGGTTCAATGAACTTACTAGCACAGATCATAAAAACAAAGACTTAACATATGCTCCTTTACAATCAAATTGTACAGCCCCTAATAATCCTTTACTTCACTGCTATTCACACAATCATCCATTGCCCTGCAAAAAGAATCTGCACTATCCGCCCAGGTATGTCGGGCCAGCTTCTATCTCTACCAAAGCTTTTGTCTGTACTTCTCTAGAGTCTGCCCATACTTCCTGTCAAGGGTTTACTTCATGGGGGGATACCTCTTTCTGTATTCCTTTTCCAGGGGCAGTAGAATGTCCCCCCACCCTCATTAGGGATATGCCTCCACAGAGTAGCCCCCTGTAGGAGGCTGACCTGGTTGGCAGTGGATACCTAAGGTACTTATACCTTATACCAGGTCCAGTTGTCCCTTATTAGTGAAATGTAGGCAGTGTCTAGCAGCTTAGGCTGTCTAGGGGTAGCTGTAGCAGAGCAGCTAAGGCTGAAGTAGGAGAGATGCAAAGCTCTTGCAATACCACTATAGTCACACAGTACTTATACACAAGAAAAGACAATACTCAATGTTGACAGTACTTTATTTTAATGACACAAGGCCAAAAATATCTTAGAGGTAATACTCTACTGGAGGTAGGTATTATACACAATATATACACTAGACACCAAAATTAGGAAAGTTAACAGTCATCGAAGAGTGTAAACAGCAAAATGCACCATAGATTGCAATGGGCCTACGGCGACACAAACCACATAGTAAAATAGTGGAATGCGAAAGTTGGATTCCCCCTAGGCAAGGGTAGTGTGTGGAGGGGTGCTGGGAGTGTAATAAAACACCAAAGGTAAGTAAAATACCCAACCAAGTGCCCAGGAAAACAGGAGTAAAGTACAGCAAGTTTCCTCAGTGTCAGAATATTACCCATTAAATCAAAATTCCACAGGATTTTATCCAACTCCCTCCAACAGATGCGTGCTCAGACTTTAACTGATTATCTGAACCCTGAATCTGTTAAGGGGAAAGGGGATTGAGAATAGAAAAGGAGAGACTGCCTCCAGATCCAGTTCCAGACTGTGTTTCCCACTAGAACACTGGATATTCAGTGTGTGTTTCTGAAAACCTGCACCTTTCTTCTTATTTAGATTTCTTTAAAGGAAGGACCTGCAGTCAGGTGATAAGAGCATAGATAAGTACATTCCTACTGCGCATTCAACTGTTCAGCCATTGACATTCACCCAATTCTATCATTCTCCTAACCTGGATCACTTGAGAGACTATCATTTCTCTAAGAGAACAATGTTAACTTAATATTTTCTTATCTCCAGGAGTTAGAGGTTTTCAAGGTTCTCTGGATAACAGTAAAAATTTCAAAAAAATTAAAACTACTAATGTCTTTTACAGGAACCGAAAACTCCTTCTCAAGGTTCAGTTTTCTCAATAACAGTCCCTAGGAATTAGTCTGAGCACTGAGGTTTGTCTCTAAGAATGACAAGTCTGCAAAGCAGAGAGTTCTTAAATCTATATGTATATATATATATATATATATATATATATATATACATATATATCTATATATATATATATATATATATATTGGTAAGTCTGGAAATCATACAAAATGATTCCTTACTGCAGTTGTTTGAAGTTCTGTTAAGCCAAAATGAAATTATCCTCAGAAAGCCGATAGACAGTTGTTGGAAGAAAGAAAAAATTCAGCTTCGTCAAAAGGGAAAAAGTAGCACTTCACGAACATTGCTCATTCTCTCCAGGATGACAGTTGAAGTGCAGGGCTCCCAGAGAGAAACTTTTGGAGGGAAGCTTCAGCACGAGACTAAGGTAGAAACACTTGACTGCTGACCTCACAACGATTTGCGGCCACCATCTTGAGTGGCAGTTAAACCTGAAGAATCTAGTTCTAAGAACAGCCTCCGCAAGAGCCACCGGGAGTGAGGATGCCGTTGCAACCAATGGGGGTACAAGGAAAAGGGGAATCGTTTTTATTGAGGGAAGAACTTAACAACATTGGCAATATTTCTCCTGACTACCCCCACCAAAGAACTCCCTTCCATAGAAGGTTTGTTGTGGAAAGTGTCGTGAAATTGCTTTATCAACTTAGGAGCATGCACATTTTGGAAGGCTTCCCAGGACCTTTCTTCTGGGCCAAAACCTTTCCAATCAATGAGGTAATATAATGTTCCTTTTTTAAACTTCAAGTCTAAAATTCTATTTACTTCATATTCTAAATGTGAATCTACTTGGATAGGATCTGGAGGGCTGGTTGTCCTAATATTGAGAGGGCTTCTTTTGAATAGCGAGACATGGAATACTGGATGAACATTAATCTGAGGGGGAAGAGGAGTTTGACTTTTACTGGATCTACAATTTTCTTTGTTTTAAAGGGATCTACGTATCTAGGCTGGAATTTTTTGTTCCCTCTTAAATGTAAATGTTGAGTGGATAGCCATACCTTATCACCCTTGCAATAATCAGGGTTGCCTCTCCTCTTTTTGTCAGCATGTTTCTTGTAACAGACCTTCGCCTTGGTCAAGTGTTCTCTGGTGGATTGGTAGGTCTTTTGAATTTTCTTACTGAATTCATTTGCATCTGGGACCGAGCCTCCCGACCTTCCCAAAATAATGTTTGGGTGCCTACCAGAGTTCAAACAGAAAGGAGAATAACCAGTGGAGGCATAAATAGCATTGTTGTAAGCAAATTCTGCTGTCCAAATGAAAGCTGGCCAATCATTATCTTGGTCCAGGAGATATGAGTATAAGTACTGCTCTATCTCCTGGTTAATCTTTTTTGTCTGTCCATCCATTCCCGGATGATAACTGATAGACTAACGTGAGTCTGTTCCAAGTTGTTTCATAAAGGCCCTCTAGAATTGGGAAACAAATTGGGGACCTTGATCTTAGATTACAACCACCGGAATGCCATGAGCTCTCACTATGTGCTGTGAAAATGACTGTGCCAACTGAGAGGCTCCAGGAACCTTCTTCAGAGTGATGAAATGACTCATTTTAGAAAAGGTGTCTACAAAAACTAGGATTGTGTCAAAACCTTGACTTGAAGGTAAATCTACAATCAAATCCATAGTAATGGTGTGCCAGAGATATGGTGCAATGGGAAGAGGCTGAAGCTCACCTTCAGGAACTAATCATGTAGTCTTTTCCCAAATGCATTTATCATAGGTTTGAACATATTGTCTTATTAGAGGGATCATGGCAGGCCACCAGAAATACCTCCTAATTAATTTGGTAATCTTCAGAATTCCTTCATGGCCAGCTAAAGGATCATCATGACACGCTTGTAGCGCTAGTTCTTGCAACTCATGAGTTGGCAAATATAAAGCATTTTCAACAAAAGGAAGATTTTCTAAAACCCTTCTTCCTTCTTTTTTGTTGGCCCAATCCAAAATTTCTTGGTCAGACATGGATTCTCAAATTTTTCCTTTTTATTTCAGAATATTGTTAGGTACAAACAAACTTGTCTGCTGGAATTATTGGAATCTTTTCAGTTTCTCCGGCTCCAGGTATATTATTCATTCTTGATAATGCATCTGCCTTGCCATTGGCAGAACCAGGTCGATAGGTAATGGTAACATTAAAATCTGCAAAGTACAAGGACCATCTCAATTGCCTTGGAGTAAATGTCTTAGCAGACTTTAAAAACTGAAGATTTTTATAATCGGTGAACACAGTGAATACATGACAAGCCCCTGATAAATAATGTTGCCATTCCTGAAAGGCAACCTTCACTGGCAGTAGCTATATGTCAGCAATTGAATAATTTTGTTCAGGAGGAGTTAATTTCCTGGATCGAAGTGCCAGTGGGTGAAGTTGACCTGTTTCCTTGTGCATCTGAGACAATAAATCCCCAATCACTTGGTCGGAGGCGTCAGCTTCCACAAAAAATAGCTCCTCAGGGTTAGGATGGAGAAGGATCGGGGCTGTCGTAAAGGCTCTTTTGAGGAACTCAAAAGATTCTTAAGCATCAGTTGACCAAGGGAAGAGTACTCCTTCTCTCAAAAGTTTTGTAATGGGGACCACTTTTAAAGAAAACTCTTTTATAAATCGGTGGTAGAAATTGGCAAAGCCAATAAGACTTTGCACCTCCTTCACCATTTTAGGAGAAGGCCAATCCAGAATTGTTTGAATTTTAGCAGGATCCATGGAAACTTCATTTCCGATAAGACAAATCCCAAGAATTCTACTTCCTTCACATGAAAGGCACACTTTTCCAACTTCACATATAGGTTATTTTCCAACAATTTCTTTAGAACTGCTTTCACGTGATCTACATGGTTTTGCAAATTCTGGGAGAAGATTCAAATATCATCAATGTAGGCTACTACAAATTGATAGAAAATCTCTCTGAGAACATCTGGAAAGCGGCCAGCGTGTTACATAGCCCATAAGGCATCACTTGGTACTCATATAGACCAAACCAGGTGCGGAAGGCTGTTTTTCATTCATCTCCCTTAGCAACTCGAATTAAATGGTACGCTCTGCAAAGATCTAGTTTGGTGTAGATTTTTGCATCTTTTTCCTGACCTAGCAGCACTGAAATCAAGGGCAGGGGAATTGATTCTTCACTGTAACTTGATTTAATGCTCTATGATCAATACAAGCTCTTAACTCTTCATTCTTCTTCTTTGGGACAAAAAAAGGGGGAAGAGACTGAGGATTGAGAGGGACGAATAAAACTGTTGAGTAGACTCTCAATATTCTAATGAGACTACTGGATTGTGAATGGCAGAATCGCCTGCTGTGTGGGAGACTGAGTCTGGCCCACTATAGGTGATGCCTGTCGCCCTAATCCAGGTTTTGCTCCGGTTAACTAGCAGTGCCTCATCTCCACCCAAGGGCAGGGATGATTGGGCAGCCAAGCGCATGACATAATTGATTTCTCATGGAAATTGTGGTCACTCAGGTCTCATATGTTTCTCTCAGTTACATTAGTCTCACATACACAATGACAAACAGATGAAGGGACTGCATCTTAGGTAGCAAAGCCTGGGCTGCAATAACCAGGACGATACAGCATGACAAGATTACAATTATGGCAAGGAGAGTAAAGCATAGGAATAACGCTACCATATTGTCAATAGAATCAATAGACTAATTCCTACCCAGGGTATAGTAGAGCACAGCATATTAAGCTCTAATTCTGCCCTTCAGGTTCCCCTGGGAAGTCATCATCCCCCATACCTGAGCAAAGGCCTGAGGTCTGCATAAGCAGCTGTAGTGAAGCATTCAGAAATCAGCATACAGTTTTGGTTCTCTGGCTGGAATCTCCCTTTAACGTGTAAGGGACAGGGAAGTGTGTTTATAATAAAACAGCTGATGTTCTGAGAAAATGTCCCTAAGTAAAGATGTGTGTTTTTCTATGAATGTCAGAGACAAAACTTGTACCACGTTCACCAGCAACCTATCTAACTGCAGCCTTGAAAGAAGCACAGAGTGAGCAAGAATGTCTTGTTTAAGAATGTAATGTTGGACTAGGCCAAAACAGCTAACCAGAGAGAAATAAAACAAGACCGCCAAAAGTGGCTATTGTAAGAATAATAAAACAAAGCTGAATAAAATATATCTGGTGAAAGTGCATAGAGGCAGGCCTAGTATGCTGAAATAACGTGCATGGAGCTACAACTAAAATGACTACACAACAAAACCATTTGCCAAATATTATTTAGGAACTTGTTCTCCATTACAGTAAGGGCATAGATTCTACTGCAAGGTAGATTCACACATGGCTCAAGTTCAATCCTGCAATCATAAGATCTGTGGGAAGGTAGCTTCTCTGCCTCTGCTTGATCAAACACTGCAGACAAATCTTTATATTCTGGAGGAATGACAACCTTTTCCAGAGCACAAACCACATTGGATTTAGTAGCTAAAACTTGAGCGGGAGATAGTGCACTACTTATCTCTTGAGGACCATAACAATGCTTCCTACAGTAACTTGAATTTAATTGGAAAGTCCTATTTTCCCAATTAATTTCAGGGTTGTGTTCCATAAGCCACGGTAAGCCCAAGATCATCTGAAATTGAGGAGCATCTATGAGATTGAAAGAAATCTTTTCTTGCTGTCCTAGATGATCTTTCAGAACTATAGGTTCAGTTTTATCTGTGATAGTATCTGAAGACAAGTTTGTTCCATCTACCACACGAACAGGCTCTGCTATTCTCTGTTTTACAAAATGTATTCCCATTTTTGTGGCATACTGGATGTCACAGAAATTTCCGGTAGCTCCTGAGTCAATCATCACTGAAAACTCTGCAGCTCCTTTTCTCTTGAGATGAGGTCAAAAAAGATGGTACGATGAGGGGAAGTAGACTGTAAGGTGTTTGCCACTAACTGTGATTCAGGGGCTGGTTGGTGTTGTAGGTCTACCAGAGCTTCGCTCTTGGTAGAATTAGTTTTCTTTTTTTCTGAATTATCTTGTTTCGGCTTCTTTGGACATTCTCTTACAAAATGCCCAGATAACCCACAATAGAGACATATGCCCTCAATACAACCCTGGCGGTCGGTGTTAAAGCAGCGGTAATACCGCCAACAGGCCGGCGGAAAAAAAAATGGGATTACGACCGTGGCGGTAACTGCCAACATAGCCAGACACTTTAACACTCGGACCGCCACAGTGGTACAAACAAACAGCGCGGTGGACACCGCCAATAGACAGGCGGGAGACAATGTACCGCCCACCCTATCACAACACGCCTATCTGACACCTTTTCTGGGACGGAACCAACGCGAATAAAAATACGGCGGAAACAGTACACAGAAGGGAAAACACTCACCTCTCCACACCCCACGAGGAACCAGGATGCCATGGAGCCCGAATTGCAGATACTGCCGGCGATGGTCTTCCTGCTCCTCTATCAGGAGCTCCAATGACGGCGGCGACGACCATGGTGAGTACTGCACCTACAACACAAGGGAGGGGGGAGGTTAAAGAGAGTGACACACACATGCAACACGCAACAACCCCACCCACAACACCATACACACAAATACATGCTGCAACAATACATATACACCCCCCTACCTCCCCTGGAAGAATGCAAGGACAAAAGGAAATGATTGTGAGGATTGTAATCAATAAAAATCCATTAGTCAAAATCAAAATCCAGTATATACAATTATGTACACCAACTACGCAAATCCGGATAGTGCACCAATCATTGTCCGTGGACCACTGGGCCCAAAATGCATGGTTGAGGCCCATACATGATACCTGACTCCAAACGGAGAGAATGCTGGAAGGCATCACATAGAAAATATACAGGCACATCAGGGGGAGGGGGGCACCTCAGCCTGATGAATGCACAACGCCACTACTCCACAAGGGGGCTCCATGCCAATTAATGTATCCTGGGGAGTGCAAAGCCACAGTCTCTCAAGTCCTTTCAGTGGGTGGTTTGCCCACTGCTTTATCCTGGGGAGTGCAATGCCACAGTCTCTCAAGTCTCACCAGTGGATGGTTTACCCACTGCTTTATCCTGGGGAGTGCAAAGCCACAGTCTCTCAAGTCTTTTCAGTGGGTGGTATGCCCACTGCTTTATCCTGGGGAGTGCAAAGCCACAGTCTCTCAAGTGGATAACAGCCTCCACTGGTTCTGGAGGGGGCTTTGTGCCCAGACTGCTTCATCCTGCCAAGTACTGAGGTAGTGGATGCCTTTCTACACTGGTTCTGGAGGGGGCTTGGTGCCCAGAGTGCTTCATCCTGCCAAGGACTGAGGTAGTGGATGCCTTCTCCACTGGTTCTGGAGGGGGCTTAGTGCCCAGAGTGCTTCATTCTGCCAAGGACTGAGGTAGTGGATGAGATACATCACTGGTTCTGGAGGGGGCTTGGTGCCCAGAGTGCTTCATCCTGCCAAGGACTGAGGTAGTGGATGCCTTTCTCCACTGGTTATGGAGGGGGCTTGGTGCCCAGAGTGCTTCATCCTGCCAAGGACTGAGGTAGTGGATGCCTTTCTCCACTAGTTCTGTAGGGGGCTTTTGTGCCCAGAGTGCCTCATCCTGCCAAGGACTGAGGTAGTGGATGCCTTTCTCCACTGGCTCTGGAGGGGGCTTGGTGCCCACAGTGCCTCATCCTCCCAAGGACTGAGGTAGTGGATGCCTTTCTCCACTGGCTCTGGAGGGGGCTTGGTGCCCAGAGTGCTTCATCCTGCCAAGGACTGAGGTAGTGGATGCCTTTCTCCACTGGTTATGGAGGGGGCTTGGTGCCCAGAGTGCTTCATCCTGCCAAGGACTGAGGTAGTGGATGCCTTTCTCCACTGGTTCTGTAGGGGGCTTTTGTGCCCAGAGTGCCTCATCCTGCCAAGGACTGAGGTAGTGGATGCCTTTCTCCACTGGCTCTGGAGGGGGCTTGGTGCCCAGAGTGCTTCATCCTGCCAAGGACTGAGGTAGTGGATTCCTTTCTCCACTGGTTCTGGAGGGGGCTTGGTGTCCAGAGTGCTTCATCCTGCCAAGACTGAGGTAGTGGATGAGATATGAATATAAAAAGAGGGTGACATAGTGAGTGATTGGCACTCCTATTCCCAATTCAAACTATGTATATATATGTACCCACAGTGCACAGAACTAAGGTATCCACCCCCCAAAAAAAACCTACACGATAAACCTAACGGTTATCTGACAAAATAAAATACTAAGTAATGGCACACGTGTAATATTATAATATCAATAAACTAGTACATATTTGTGTCAGACCACATAGTGAAACATTAATTATATTAATATCACATGTATAAAATCCTTCCTTGCGTTTTAAATAGTGTTTATTCAGAATTAATTTCACCAGTCCAAATTTAATAATTCATCCAGAATTTCACAGAAATATTTTCTAATCTTCACATTCCAATGGCTTGTCCAACTGTCACATTTTCATATCCAAGAAAACAGAACCTCCAACTTGCTTGTCCGTCAACACGTGTTTCATCCGGGGGAGTACCCCTAGGATTTCTCCAGGACTTCCTAAAACAATATTTCCATACATAATAAATAATTTTCCACATCTATTTTTTTCCCTTAGTCTTATTGTTAATCGTGTACCAGCCGAATCCAATCATGTAGTGAGAACCATGCAAGTTACCACTGTCCCTTTGTGACAAATTTTCATTATTGTGAACAAACGTGAAAAGATTAGTTTACCTAATTAAAGTGAAAAATACTAAGTAAAAATATATAAAAAAAATAAAATAAAGTAAAAACAAAAACAAAATAAATTCAGTATATATTAGAGTGGGATAATATTATTATTGAAGTGTTCCTCGCGGAGAGCATGCTCATAAAGATTTTAGAAAAGAATTTTAGAATTTAAAAAAAAAAAACTTTAGACTACGTCACCCTCTTTTTATATTCATAATCAATATTGTGAGCGGGCAGCTCCTTATTTTCATAGTAAATAATAATAACCAAAAGTTGCACACAACATTATGGAAGATAGAATCAAATCAGCAGAGGAATTATTTAGGAGTCTACACAGTGGATACACAGTACGGCAGGCAACGGGTAGTGGGAACAGTAGGAATAAAGAAGGTCTTAAAGACAAATTTATTAGATTGGAGAGGCTGAAGAAAAATTAGATGTCTAGGTGGTGGGATGCAACCACATTGAAACAATATAAGAAATTAGATAGGATTCCTAGGGGATTAAGGTCACATATTTTCCTTACATATGATGATTTAGATGACGATTTATTGATAAAATGGGAAGAGGAACTTAAATCCAATTCAATTAAACTGATGGATATTTTAATAGAAAATGCAGAAAGAAAGGTTGTGAAATTGCAATCAGACATAGACATATTAGAAAAAGAGACTAATGAGTTGAATCTAACTGAAGCAACTGATAAAAACTATGCCATTCTAAATGATGTGATCATGAAATTTCAGGATGAAATTAAGCAAAGGAAAGCTAGAAAACTGAAGAGAGACGAATTAGACTACATGAATGGTAGAGTATTTACATTTTCACGTAAATATGATCATCTGATAAAGAATGTAGTGTCCACAGCTGAATCTAGTAACTCCATAGACTCAGCGTCAACATCTAGAAGTAGTCTAGTGACAAATACTAGTGATACTGAAGCTAGTGAATCACGCATCGTATCTGATACACAAGTGGTTGGTTTTTTACAAGAACTGAAAAGAATAAAACAGGGCAACTGGGAGGTGAATCAAAAAAGAAATTGGGTAGGAGGACACGGAGAGGGAAAAGGCGACACCTATGTGGGTATGAAGACAAGATCACGGGACAAAAAGATATAAATATAAATACTGATATTGAAAACAATGTGGTCAACTTGTCTAAAAAGCAACTATCCTCAGATATGATACTACTTTTGAATAAAGGATTGGGATTCTGCCCATCGTTCATGGGGAATATATGTAAATCTAAAATTGATTTATTTAAGTTTATTAGAAAGTTGAAACTAAAGAGATATTTTGATTTACGTGTAACAGATAAAGAAATAGCCCCACAAGTCAAAGGGGTACATAGTAAATTATCTATTCAAGATATTTATGATACTGTAGCATTGATGACGATTACTGATTATGAGGAGTACCCAGTAACAACATCTACGATTTTACAATACTTAAATGTACCTTCGGACACACATGTCACTAGTGGCTTAAGACGAAGATCTACTTGGATACCTAAATCTACAATGGACAGTAATATTGAGACTTTCTTCAAACTAGTATGGAGTGATTTGGATAAAGAGGAGATGAAGAAGAAACAATGGAGGAAACCTAATTTGAGACATGAGGAATATACTGCACTAAAGACTTTGAAATCTGATGATGATTTAATTATTAAGAGAGCGGACAATGGGGGAATATAGTTGTTATGAATCGCATAGATTATGAACAGGAAATTCACACACAATTGAGTGATATCAATTGCTATGAAAAGCTTTCACAGAATCCGATACCAGCATTGACAGGGAAAATAAACAGAATGTTAATAAGTTGGAGGGATAAGAATTTACTAGATGAGGACGAATGTCTTCATTTGCAAGTGTATCGCCCCAAGTTTCCATGTCTTTATGCGTTGCCAAAGATACATAAACAGTCCAAATTTCCACCAGGGAGACTTATAGTCTCAGGCATAGGGGGCCCCACCGAGAGACTTTCAGAATTTGTTGATATATTTCTACAACCATTTGTCTGTAATCTACCTTCACATATCAAAGACACCAAACATATATTGAGCCTGTTATCAGATATCCAATGGGAACCAGGTATGATTATGGTAACTTTGGACGTGGCAGCACTTTATACTAGCATACAACATGATTGTGGATTGAGAGCAATACAACATATCTTGAATAGAAGATCAGCAAGTCTATTGGATCACACGCATATGTTGTTGAGCATTATTGATCTCATACTCAACAATAATTACTTATTGGTTAAACAAGATTGGTACAAACAAAAACAGGGTCTGGCAATGGGTTCTAAATTTTCACCCTCTTATGCTAATTTATTTATGGGGTGGTTCGAAGAAAATTGGGTGTGGGGCTCAAAAGCAGCAAGATGGCATTCATATATCCTTTATTGGGGACGGTACATCGATGATTGTCTTATGTTATGGACAGGAGACGTGGCAGCGTTAGAACGTTTTTGCAGTTATCTTAATGAGAATGACGTGAATATTTAATTCACACATAAATATAGTGAGATTAGTATAGAATTTTTAGATGTGGAGCTGTTTGTGGAGAACAACAGAATAGAGAGAAGATTATATCGAAAGCCGACCGCTTGTAACACTTTATTGCATGCGACAAGCACGCACCCTAAGCATCAGATAGAGGCTATACCGTTAGGAGAAATGATCAGAGCAAGAAGAAATTGTAGTAGAGATTGTGATTTCCATGAGGCCATTGAGGATATGGGACATAGATTTAAAGCCAGAGGCTATTCGGAGATGAGTATACGTAAGTCTCGAAATAAGGCTCTTAAGATCTCCCGCCCACAGACATTGTTGCCAGCGACACGGAAAGACAGTGAGATTAAGAAAGACAGTACTCAAAGGATGAGGATTGTTCTAGATTGTACGGAGATTTCTCAGAAGCTGCTGAGAATTATGAAGAAACATTGGTCAATACTTACTCGGGATGAGACACTCAAGAAATATATTGGTAATAAACCAGAGGTTTCGTTTAGGAGAGGGAATACCCTCAATAATAATTTGAGTCCTAGTTATCCATCTGAGGTGACCAAATTAAACTGGCTCAGTGCACGTAATCGAGTTTTCTACAAATGTGGCTCATGTACAATGTGCAAATGGGCGTGGCATGCTAAAAAAGAATTTTATGATAGGAGTGGCTGTAAAATAGACATAAAGTCACATATAGATTGTAACACCAAATTCGTGGTCTATATGCTCATTTGTAAGTGTGAAAAAATGTATGTAGGTAGTACGATACGCCCGCTCAAAATAAGAATTTCGGAACACTGGAGAGCAATCAGGCAAGAAGACGAACGATATCCTATAGCCTTTCATATGAAAACATGCGAAGCACAAGGGTTTTACAAAGAATTTAAATTTTATGGCTTTGAGGACTGTGAATTAAACCCAAGGGGTGGTAATAGAGAATTGGCCCTACGGAGAAGGGAGTCGATCTGGATTATGAGATTAGGTGCTGTGGAGCGAGGATTAAATACAGATTATGAGATGGAATACTTTCTTGGTGATAAGTAAATTAAATATAGGAGAAGAATTATAATAAGATAAGTACGAAGAGAGACAACGGTGGAGGGTATAAATAAAATAGCAAGTAAATATGAATAATAGAATCAGGGAGACAAAAAACATAAGGGTCTAACTTAGACTTTTAGAATGTTTCTTTTATAAATTTACATTTCAATTTTGGTTTATTAGTTTCGAATTTGGTCATTTGATTGTAAGAATATAGGGTTTACAATTTGGTTTATTTTCACTCTTTTTAGAATATAATTTAATAACTACACCAAAAGAGATGGTAATAACATATTTCAGATATAGGGCGTGCTATGTAGGATAGTGCTACTTAATATAATGGGCCTTAAGGTCAAATAAATAAGGTAAAGCATAAGTTAGGTTAGAACATGAGGCGATAAGTCAGTTAGAATAACTGGTTTACAGCTAGCGCATGGATAAAACTATAATGTTGACATAATTTTAGTGTAGAATGACCCAATATACAATATGATACAATTAGGCTCTAGCAGAAATAAACAATTGACCATGTGCATAAATTGCATTGTATGTATTAGGTGTTTCGTTTAGTTTGATTTCTTCTATTTCTTCTTCTATTTCTTTTACTTACACGGACGTACACAATGATATCACAGTCCGTCTTCTATTTCTAGTGTTACTAAGGAAACCAGGAAGTTGTACAAAAAATCAAGTGCGTCTTTCATTTCTTTACACGGATGGACAAAACTATGTAGTCCGTCTTCTATTTTTAGTATTGAATCAGGGCTTTTAAATAGAATGTGCATAGAGGGACACGGTTTAGACTGTGGCATGGTAGCGTACTCGCCGGTAGGGAATAACTTTATAAAGGTAAGATATAAAACCTAGCGTCAGCTTTATAGTGTATTGGACGGGTTGTAACTCGGGAGGTAACTGATCTGAGGTTTATCTCATGGCAGATATCACAAGTGAAAAAGGCAAGGACACAAGATATATTGAAATGTGAAACATTTAAGTTGAAATAGGTGAGCTTTTTGAAAATCCAAATTAACACTAGAATATGAAGTTGTGAAAGAATGCGAGGTATACTAAATAATTACAAATTTCTTATTTTTTCGCCACGTATGTAGACATATTGTAATCTACACAAAAGAATGAGTTTCTGAGATATTAAAGAAGTGAGCAATATTGAAAATATTAAGGTACATTTAATGGATATGTGGGGTTTACATTTGGTTATTGTTGGATATACAGCACTTTCGGGGTGGTTTTTCTAAAGTTTTTCCCAAAAAAATTCTAAAATTATTTTCTAAAATCTTTATGAGCATGCTCTACGCGAGGAGCACTTCAATAATAATATTATCCCACTCTAATATAAACTGAATTTATTTCGTTTTTGTTTTTACTTTTTTTAATTTTTTTATGTATTTATACTTAGTATTTTATACTTTAATTAGGTAAACTAATCTTTTCACTTTGGTTCACAATAATGAAAATTTGTCACAAAGGGACAGTAGTAACTTGCATGGTTCTCACTGCATGATTGGATTCTGCTGGTACACGATTAACAATAAGACTTCGGGAGAAAAATAGATGTGGAAAATGAGTTATTATGTATGGAAATATTGTTTTAGGAAGTCCTGAAGAAATCCTAGGGGTACTCCCCTGGATGAAACACGTGTTGACGGACAAGCAAGTTGGAGGTTCTGTTTTCTTGGATATGAAAATGTGACAGTTGGACAAGCCATTGGAATGTGAAGATTAGAAAATATTTCTGTGAAATTCTAGATGAATTATTAAGTTTGGACTGATGAAATTAATTCTGAAAAAACACTATTTAAAACGCATGGAAGGATTATATACATGTGATATTAATATAATAAATGTTTCACTATGTGTTCTGACACAAATTTGTACTAGTTTATTGATATTATAATATTACACGTGTGCCAATACTTAGTATTTTAGTGGATGAGATACTCCACTGGTTCTGGAGGGGGCTTGGTGCCCAGAGTGCTTCATCCTGCCAAGGACTGAGGTAGTGGATGCCTTTCTCCACTGGTTATGGAGGGGGCTTGGTGCCCATAGTGCTTCATCCTGCCAAGGACTGAGGTAGTGGATGGCTTTCTCCACTGGTTCTGGAGGGGGCTTTCTGCCCAGAGTGCTTCATCCTGCCAAGGACTGAGGTAGTGGATGCCTTTCTCCACTGGTTCTGGAGGGGGCTTGGTGCCCAGAGTGCTTTATCCTGCCAGGGACTGAGGTAGTGGATGCCTTTCCCCACTGGTTCTGGAGGGGGCTTTGTGCCCAGAGTGCCCCACGTGCATTGTGGCCGGAACAATACACTCGCCTTGGTGTGTGTGCCACGAGATTGCCGAGGTACAGGTAGGATGATAAGCCATGGAGGCAGAGACATACCCCACACTGCTGTGGCTTCGCATTCCATAGGTGACAACTGTGATGACAGTGATGCTTCATGGAAGCTGCCCAGGGTCCTGGAACTCACCACCAGCCTCGGACGACTGACCACTGGGGATGGTAGCCATGTCTGCGGTGGTGCCACTGTCTGAGGATGTCGCAGGGCCGCTGGCGATGCTTGCGGCGGTGTCAGTCGCAGCAGTGCTGGCTGCGGGGTCTGTGGCGGCGGTGCTGGCGGCGGGGTGTTTGGCGGCGGTGCTGGCTACGGGGTCTGTGGCGGCGGTGCTGGCTGCGTTGTCTGTGGTGGCGCTGCTGGCGGCAGGGTCTGTGGCAGTGCAGGTGGCGGTGCAGATGGCGGTGCAGGTGGCTGTGTTCTCCGCCATATAGGTTGGCGTGGACGTGGACAGAAGGTGTGACACTGGTCCCTCAGTCGGTGCCACCATGCCCTCTCCTGACCTGCCCTTCAGTTTTTGGCCCTTCCCCACCTTTGATGGTGGTGCAGCTGTCTTGCACTATCCCCTTTCGTTTTCCATGACCCATTGGTGACAGGCGTTTTCGGCTTCTCCCTCTGGGATGTGGGCACCTTTTTCACCATGGCAGGTGGCGGAATGTCCTTGCCCTTGCTCCGTGGCACACTGGCAGCCCTGATGGTTGGCGCACTCCATGACCCCGCAGTTGCTGGCACCACCGTGCCTGGGGATGTGGTGGCTGAGGTGCTGTCCTGGGACCTGGAAAGCCTGGCACTAGGGGAAGGACGGGGATGGGGAGGTGTAGGGAAGAGGTCAATATTAGCCAGGAAAAGTTTTTTAGACACACTGGGACGGGTTGATGGAGGGGGTTTGGGAGTGGAGGTAGGGGTAGTGGTTGTAGGAGGTGTACGTCTGCTGAATTTGGGTGAAGGTGCATGAGTTGGAGGCTGTTGTGAGGTGGATGGCTGTTGGGTGGGTGTGTGCCTGCGTTTGTGTACTTTGGGAGGAGGGCTCACAGACACACTGGGAGAGGACACTGGGATATGTGAATGGTAGTGTGGGTGGTGAGTGCACGTGAGTGGTGTGTGGTGATGGGCGTGCTGGTGATGGAGGTAGTGGCTGAGGATGTAGTGCATGCAGGTGTGAGTGGAGACGAGAGTGGGAGGGAGGAGGGAGATGTGGAGGAGGGGGACACAGTGGAGGCAGTGGATGTTGGTATGTGTATGTGTGCATGGGTATGATGCTTGTGTGAGTGCCTGTGGGATGTGTGGTGCTTATGTTTGCCTGAGCCACCTTTGTGTGTTGATTTGTGTGCATGCTGGTCTGATCGTGTGCTTGGGAGAGGCTGAGGTACAGGGGATTGGGTGTGGGTGGAGGAAGTTGGAGGGGGGAGACTGGACACAGGGACAATGGCTGCCATCAGTGCTGATGCCAGAGCCTGAAATGCTCTCTGTTGGGCTGCCTGCCCAGAATGAATGCCCTCCAGGTATCCATTTGTTTGTTGCAAATGCCTCTCAACACCCTGGATGGCATTCAGAATGGTAGACTGCCCAACAGTGAGGGATCTCAGGAGGTCAATAGCCTCCTCACTGAGGGCAGCAGGGCTGAGTGAGGCAGGGCCTGAGGTGCCTGGGGTGAAAGAGATGCCCACCCTCCTGGGTGAGCGGGCACGGGACACACGCTGCTGGGAGGGCGGTGCTAGTAGGGGGGTGGCAGCTGTACCTGTTGATGCAGGGTGCACAGAGGGGCCCGACACCGCAAGGGAGCTCCCATCAGAGGAGGAGTCGCTGTCACTGCTGTCTGCTCCTGTCCCCGCCGTGGAGCTCCACTCGCCCTCCGTCCCACTGGTGGCTTTGGACTCCATTGTTTCAGCCTCCAGGGCCAAGTGGGATGCAGCTCCCTCTTGCTCCGGTGGCAATGCTCCTCCGCCTGATGATGCTATTGCACACAAGAACAGGGAGACCACAAAAAGGGGGGAGACAGAAGAAAGACATGTTCAATGAATTCAACACCCCAACTGTTGGCGGACACTACAGACACAGCAGCCCTCTGCACTACGCCATGCACTTATAGTTCCTAGATTAACCACATGCCCATGGGATACAAGGCCTAAGCCCAATTGCTGCACACATGGAAGTCACAGGAGCCTGACTAGGTGTAGATGGCACTAACCACTAGTGGGGTTGGGGTGCCACTGAGCCTGCCTCACAAGGGACCTTTCCTACCAAGATCACCCTGGCCTAGGGGAACCCACTGCCCACATCCCCTACCCAGACACCTCGTAATGCACGCAGAGTCAGCTGAATGAGAGTGGCTGCTGTGATGCCCTCAAGCGCCCATCCGACTCCGTATACGCCACCGCCAGGATCCGGAACATCAGGGGGGATCATGGTGCGACAGGCACCCCTCCCACGTTGGGAGGCCATCCCCAGCTGGGCCTCCACCGTCTTCTTCCTCCAGCGGCGAAGGTCCTCCCATCTTTTACAGCAGTGGGTGCTCCGTCTGTGGTGGACCCCCAGAGTCTGGACGTCCTTGGCGATGACATGCCAAATAGCATTCTTCTGGTGGGCGCTGACCTAGAGGAATAGTACAGGGGAAAAGGAAAATCTTTACCCGTCCGGACCGTCATACTCATTGGCCCATGTTCCCACCCTTTCCCTGATGCACACACACTCACCGTCCACACATGCAGGCCTCAGTCCCCCCCCATTTATCTTCCATCCACACCACTCCAAACAGGCATTGCCCATGCAGCATGCTCACAGTGTACTCACCTGTTTGTCTGGAGGACCATACAGTTGTGTGTACTGGGGGAGGACCCCATCCACTATTTTCTCCAACTCCTCCGAAGTGAAGGCAGGGGCCCTTCCCCAGACACATGAGCCATTGTCGCTTCCAGACTGAGGTCACAGCAGCACTTGCAGTGTAGGTGCTCTCCTGTCAAAGGTCAGGTAACAAGTGAGTGAACAGACAGAAAATAGCAGTTACGTCCGCGGCGGTGCGTACCGTCACCGCCGGCGTACATCGTCATTGACTCCTCGGACCCATAGGGTCCAATGTTTACCAATGCAGGATTGCGCCACGGTCTTCGACCGCCTACCGCGACGGTGTACAATGCCAGCGCAGTTACCTCATATCCCCTTGTCCCACCTTACAGGTCTGGCAGCCACCATTTCAGGGGGCCACATGGCATTAATTTTAAATGCGTCACACCAATGTGGGGCTTGAATACACACAGTAACAGGCACATTGCGATTAATAAATGTTTGCAAATGACATTTTGTGATACCTCAGTGTTGGCTGACTCTCCTCTCGCTGTTCTCGTCCACAGGGCACGAATGCTGGGGCAGGTGATGAGATGGCGGCATCCTCCGGTGTACAGACAGCTGGTGGGCCTGTCGACAATGGAAGAGAGACACGTAATAGTCACCTACAGACTTGATCGTGCAACAATCCATGAACTGTGTGCCCAGTTGGAGCCAGACCTGACGTCAGCTATCCGCCATCCCACAGGAATCCTGTCAGTACTCCATTTCCTGGCAAGTGGTTCCATTCAAACAACAGTGGCCATTGCATCAGGGATTTCCCAGCCAATGTTCTCTAACGTGTTGTCCAGAGTGTTGTCTGCCCTGCTGAAACACATGCGCAGCTACCTCATGTTTCCTCAGGTGGAGGATTTGCCCACAGTGAAAGGTGACTTCCATTCCCTGGGACATATCCCCAACATCATAGGTGCCATTGATGGGACACATGTGGCCATGGTACCCCCCGGGAGTGAACAGGTGTACAGAAACCGGAAGAGCTACCATTCAATGAATGTGCAGATGGTGTGTTTGGCCGACCAGTACATCTCCCATGTGAATGCCAAATTTCCTGGCTCAGTGCATGACGTTTACATTCTGAGGAATAGCAGCATCCCTTATGTGATGGGGCAACTCCAGAGGTACAGTGTGTGGCTAATAGGTGAGGACAAGGACCCTATACAGTGTGAATAGTTGTCTGGGTATGGGGTTGTCCCTACGGGTTAGTGTGTGTCTAACAGTTGTCCCTCAACATTTGCAGGTGACTCTGGTTACCCCAACCTGTCATGGCTACTGACCCCAGTGAGAAATCCCAGGACAAGGGCAAAGGAAGCCATCCTCACCTGGAGCACTGCCTAGCCAACTGCCGAGGCACATTGCTTCCTGCCTTCTCCCCCATTTACCTCTGCCTCAGCTCATTACCATCAGGGCACGTCTGCTTGTGACCTTTCTCTCTCGTCCCTCCTCCCACCCCCACCTTAGCCAATATACTGAACACATTACAGGACTTGCTTTTTCCTACCCCTGTCCCATCTCAACCAATGGGCCCTGAGGCCTCCCAGATGCTGTGGCCCCTCAGGTGTAGACCCACTGACTACAGTTGTAAGGACAAGCAGCATTGTACACTAAATTGCATAACTGGTTCTTGTTAACATTTAATAGTTATGTTTTTTCTGTGCATTGTTCCCTTCCTCTCCATCACTGATCCCTCTCTCTTTTCTTCCCCCCTCTCTTCTGCCCGCTCCTCCTTTCCTCCTGTCACTTATGGGCTTGTTGCAGCACCTCCTCTATTTCACACATTCTTTTATTGATCACCCACCCTATGCCTCCCATGACACGTAGCCACCACATATCGGCTCTTTTCTATCCTTTTTACGTCCTGTGGACTGCCACAGGTGCCTGTTCAACTAAACCCATGATCTCCGACTACGCTCTGGTTTTACAATCTCAACTCTCTATAATCGATACAAGTTCTTTACTCTTCATTCTTCTTCTTTGGTACCAAAAATAGGGGGGAAGAGACTGGGGATTGAGAGGGACGAATAAAACAGTTGCGTAGGCTCTCAATATTGTAATGAGACTAATGGATTTTGAATGGCAGAAATGCCTGCGGTGTGGGAGACTGAGTCTGGGCCACTATAGGTGACGCCTGTCACCCTAATCCGGGTTTTGCTCCGGCTAACTAGCAGTGCCTCATCTCCACCCATGGGCAGGAATGATTGGGCAGCCAAACGCATGACAATTGATTTCTCATGGAAATCGTGGTCACTCAGGTCTCATACGTTTCTCTCAGTTACATTTGTCTCACATACACAATGACAAACAGATGAAGGGACTGCATTTTAGATAGCAAAGCATGGGCTGCTGTGACCAGGACGATACAGCATGACAAGATTACAATTGTGACAAGGAGAGTAAAGCATAGGAATAACGCTAACATATTGTCACTGGAATCAATAGACTAATTCCTACTCAGGATATAGTAGAGCACAGCATTTTAAGCTCTAATTCTGCCCTTAAGGCTTAAGGTTCCCCTGGGATGATATCATCCCCCATACCTGAGCAAAGGCCTGAGGTCTGAATAAGCAGCTGTAGCGAAGTGTTCATCAATCAGCATACAGTTGTGCTTCTCTGGCTGGAATCTCCCTCTAATGTGTAAGGGACAGGGAAGTGTTTTTATAATAAAACAGCTGATGTTCTGAGAAAATGTCCCTAAGTAAGGATGTGTGTTTTTCTATGAACGTCAGAGACAAAACTTGTACCACGTTCACCGGCAACCTATATACCTGCAGCCTTGAAACAAGCACAGATTGAGCAAGAATTTCTTGTTTAAGAACGTAATGCTGGCCTTGGCCAAAACAGCTAGAAGGAGAAAAATAACACAAGACCACAAAAGTGGCTATTGTAAGAATAATAAAACAAAGGTGAATAAAATATATCTGGTGAAAGTGCACAGAGGCAGGCCTAGTATGCTAAAATAACATGCATGGAGCTATAACTAAAATGGCTACACAACAAAACCATTTGCCAAAAATTATTTTAGGAACTTGTTCTCCTTTACAGTAAGGGCATAGATTCTACTGCAAGGTAGATTCACACCTGGCTCAAGTTCGATCCAGGCCTCCCAGATGCTATGGCCCCTCAGGTGTAGACCCGCTGACTACAGTTGTAAGGACAAGCAGCATTGTACACTCAATTGCATAATGGGTTCTTGTTTACATTGCATAGTTGTAAATTTTCTGTGCATTGTTCCCTTCCTCTCCATCACTGATTCGTTTCTCTTTTCTTCCCCCTCTCTTCTGCCCGCTCCTCCCTTCCTCTTGTCGCTTGTGGGCTTGTTGCAGCACCTCCTCTATTTCACACATTCTTTTATTGATCACTCCCCCCGCCCCTCCCATGACACACGGCCACCACATATGTGCTCTTTTCTATACTTTTCACATCCTGTGCACTGCCACAGGTCCTGCTCAACTAAGCCCATGATCTCTGACTCCTCTCTGGTTTTTGCAATCTTCATGTCCCCACAACAACTCTTAACCATTGTTTCTTGGAACGCCAATGATCTCACGCACTACATCAAGTGCAAGTAAGTGCTCTCTTAACTTGTTTCCAAAAGTGCCTGCATAGCCCTCCTCCAGGAGAGACACTTCACTGAGGTGGAAGCTGAGAAGCTCCCACAGGTTTGGGTGGGGAAAGAGTGACATCTCTGTTGTCTATCGTGAGCAGCAGATGCCATGCAAATGCCCTGGAAATGCGGCGTGGCCATCCTGATTCAGAAATCATTGCTCTACATAGTGCTCAAACCTGGGTTGATGTGGAGGGTCACTATGCATTAGCCAAACTAAAGGTCAGCTGGAAGATGCTATGCATAGGTATCATATCTGCGCTTAAAGGTCCGAAGTGTGCTTTCCTTCTTCAACTTAGCCGTTTGTGGATGAAGATAGAAACAACCAATATCTTGACAGGCGGGGACTGAAACCTGGCCTGGGATGCGGTCTCAGACCGCACTGGCCTGATTGACATACCCAATAATGTGGAGAGATCCCTATTAAGGGATGTCAGGGACAATCATGGCCTCTGCGATGTCTGGCATCTCCTATATCTGACAGACCGGTACAACACATACCAGTCCCCCAGTTCATGGCACACAATCACGGTGTGAATTGTTTCTGATGGCTCACCCCTTGCTTCCATACTAGAGGGTGTGATCTTGGACCAATTCCCTATTGCCCTACATGCTGATATGGGAGTGTCCCAACAGATTTGCCAGCCCTGGTGCCTTAACCTGGCCCGCTACAATCACCCTACCAGGGGCATAATGACGGCTCAGATGAATCTGCCCTAACCTTATGGGCAGTGGGAAAAGTGACCATTAGGGGGCAGCTGATGAGAGATGCCACCTTGTTCAATCAGCAGAGGGACGAGCGCTAGAAGGCACTTGAAAAAGAAGTAGCCTGCCTCATGTTAGCCCACATGGCCCACCTCTCCATTCTCACCAGATACAGCCTTGAGAAGGCAAGCATGGATCTCAACACCCTCTTTACCTCCAAAGCCGAGTATGCTCTCCAGAGGCTAAAATATTGGCACTACGAACAAGGGAGAAGGCAGGACATCTCTTAGCGGTGCAGCTTTGGCAGAAGGAGGCTTTAAATGGCCATTCCCACTATCTCCACTGACTTGGGGACACTGGTCACTAAACCACAAGAGATTGCAGATACGTCATATTCTACCACAGGACTCTCTACCCCCCAGAAAATGCCCAGGGACTTGTGCAGACAGTCGCCTTCTTAAATAATGTTCACTTACCGCGCCTGATTGAGGATGGCAGCCAGTTGCTCCAGGGCACAATCACCAAGGAGGACAGTGCACATGCTATATCACAAGGTCCCCGTTGAGGACAGTTTTTGCGGCAGAGTTTTACAAGTGGACCAAACCCTACATGGGGAACCTTCTCCATGAGGCTTTCGCTAAGGCTGACTGTATGGGCTCCTTGGGTCTACTGTCTAATAGGCACTGATAAAAGTTCTCGCCAAACAGGAAAGGAACCCCTCCTCTACGGCAGTTACTGTACCATTTTCCTACTTGATAGGGATGACAAAATACTGGCCAGCATACTAGACACCTACCTCAACTGAGTCCTCCCATCTCTTATTTACCATTTGCAAGTGAAGTTTGTTCCGGGTCGCTCATCACAAAACCATCCCTCATGTTAGCACATGCAGTTTGGCAGGAGGCCTTGGCACTGTCGCTGGATGCTAAGAAAGCCTTCAAGAGGGGTGAGTGGGACTACCTGCTTGCTGCACTCCAGAAATTTGGCCTCTGTGACAACTTGATTTCCAGAGTGAGATGGCTTTACGGCTCCTCCCTCAGCACAGGTCAACTGCAGGGGGTTTCTTTCTGATCACTTTTCAGTCTCCAAGGGTATCTGTCAGGATTGCCAACTGCCCCCCTTCTATATCACCTTGCAATTAAGCTTTAACAGCATCACTGCACCAATCAGATTGTATCTCAGCTGGACGCTCGACTCTGTATTTATATTAGGTGCAGGCGTTGAAATCCGCTCCCCCTTCGGTTTTGCCGAAGTTGGGCACTTCGCACTATGAGGAGTAACTGAATTCCGCAATCCTGTGCAAGGTGGAGTTTGTTTGTGTGCACAAGGTTGGGTTTTTGTGCTCTCTCACAAGCATTTACTTGCGCTGCTTCTGGCCAAAACAGTCCCGCTCATGAGCACGGATACATCTGTCTTAGATTTTGTACTTGAAATACATCTAAATCTAGTCACTTCACTTCAAATAAGCGTTATTTCGGTAGCTAGTACCATAGAAGCACAAAATATACACAAAAAACCATCACATTTCATATACATTAAAAATAAGATAAGACAAGGATAAAATAGATACAAAAATAAATATCACTGGGCCCAGGACTTAAACATAACATTTACGCACAGAATACTCTGACACCATATACATAAAAAATATTAAAAGTTATAAATCTGTGCAAAATGCAATAGTTTGTTCAGTGATCAACACCAAATACAATACTAGGAGAGGAAGCACATTCCTAGATGATTTACAGAGTTGATTGCAAGATTTCACGATTTTAGGCCACAGATCCAACAAAGTCACTACACAGTTTCTTTGGCCCAAAAGCACAGTAGTATTATGAATAAACACACCTATGAAACATTCATTTCACAAAAGTGTGCTGAACCATATCCGTCATTGGGAAGGCAACTTGAAATTATGTAAAACTATATATGAAGAAGATAAAATCTTTGCTCTCTTGGTCCACATAGCTCCAAGAAATTTAGCGACAGCAGTAACTAAAACATGATCAGTATCTGATTTAAGAATTCATAAAGCTATAGCAGTCCTACGGACACCAGGTGCAAGCCACTTCCTGGGAGGGATTACATAAGCAGGGCAGAAAAAAAATACATGGGGCAAGTTTTCAATAGGGGGGTTACAAGCTGGGCAGACAGTAGTTCACCAGATAACCAACTGCTACTGAATGATCTTAATGGCAGGATTCCTACACAAAACTTGAAGTACAGCTTATTGTCAAGATTATGGGCCAGATGTAGCAAAGGTTTTTACGCATTCTGTGTCTATGGGAAAAAGTGTTTGTACATATGGCCCTATGTCCCAAAATGCCTCGTAGCCTCATAGCTGCGTGTATCCTTCAGATCAGCAAAAGCATGAGACAGCTTAGAATGAATTGCTACATGCAGTTCTTCAGAATCTACCATCTTCCAATACTTATTTTTAAAGTCAAGCTTCGAGGGAAAAGGCAGCTGTAGTTGGGCGATCCCAGAGCTCACACCATCCAAGTGAATACACTAAGACAATGATTAGCTTCAACTACAGCTTGGAGGGCTTCAGTATATGAGGCAAGCTCTGGAGTAGTCCAGAGCTGTCTTCAATACAGGAGAGGTTGTAAATGGGTTTTAGGGCCTATTCCCTTAATGTCCAAATCCTTAAATAAAGGTAACAACGGGATACTCAATGGTAGAGAAACACGTTTCCTTAAAAAGGTATTTTGGACTATGGCTATTTCTTGAGCTTTAGCAGAGCCCTATAGCTCTGCACCATGTAAAGTGGAACTAACAGCCTTGGTCTCATAGATCTGAAGTGCCGGGTAGATCGGTTTGGTATATGAGGTGCTAAGGTCCTTGGCTAGAACCCTAGTGTACTGTTTTTGCTTCAATGCCACCTTGGTGATATGAGATTTCCAAAACAGATTTTCAGGTATTGTTAAACTAAGGTAACCAAAAGATTTCACCTTTTCAAGTGAGGTGCCTCCAAGAACTACCTTTCCTTTGTATGATTTATGAGGCTTAAACGTCATCAGTTTCATTTTGGAGGTATTGATCTCCAGCCCCAGAGAGAGACAGAACTCCTCAAATCGATTTAGGAGTTTCTGTAGACCATTAGGGTTTTTGGAGATTAGAAGAGTGTTGTCTGCAAACAACAACACAAGAACTTTACATGCACCTACACATGGTGCATCTGCCTCTACCATAGCTAAAAAGGGGACAATATCATTGATATACAATGAAAATAAAGTTGGAGCAAGGACACATCCCTGTTGTACTACCCTTTGTACTGGGATTTTGTCAGAAACCTGCCCCTGATCACCCCACCTGATGCATGCATACGTATCCTCATGGAGGCGTACTTGTAAGAAAAGGAGGTGGGGAGGCATTGCCAAGTCAAAAAGAACTTGTGAGGTACTAAATCAAAAACAGGTTTTAGATCCACAAAATCAATTTAAAGATTTCCTTTGCCAATTAAGACAGTTTTGCAATATAGAATCAAGAATCTAAGGACTTGATCAATAGTGGAAATTTGTATGTGAAACCCAGCTTGCAGAGGGCTGAGAATGTCATGTTCAGATATCCAATATTTTGTGGATGGATACAACAACAGCACCCTTCCACAAATCAGGGATTGGTGCCCCTGCCCCTAATGCATTAGAAAGAATAAGGATGTATCTGGACCAGGCATCTATGTCAGTCAAAAATGAATCTGCCGGTACACCATCCTGGCCAGCTGCCCTACCGTGCTTGAGGGGGCCTAATGAATGCACAACATCAGAAAGAGTGAACAAATGTAGAATTGGAGAGTTGGGTGGTTGATAAATAATGGTGGGAACAGCCCAGTTCTGCTCATGCATTGCATTAGAGCAATCCGTAGAGTATAGTTGACTGAACTGGTTAACCCACTCTGATGAAGCAATATTAGTCCCTATGTGCAACATACCATGATCAGGGCCTTCCACGGCCAAGGACCAAAATCTTACACAATCCTTATCAGATGCAGCATCATTCAGTGCAGCCCACCATTTCTCATCCTGCTAAGCTTGGCTTTACAGATAGCAGCCTTGTAAGATTTTCTGTCTATATGGATAGCGGCTATATCCTTCGTTTTGATAGGTTTGATGAGTTGTTTACTTAAAGCCCGGCACTCCTTATTATACCAAGGATGTTTCCCTTTGAGACTTTTGCCACCAAAGTTACCACCTACCAGGAAATGGGCAACAATAATTTCAAAACAAACAACATGAAATTCAATCAATCTCACATTATTAGTCGTGGAGCCCGTCTCTAGTTGTCCCAGACAAGACCCCCCAAAAAAAAGCATTGACAGAAATTAAAATATCAGGCCGCGCTACTAATTGATGCCACTTTAAATGTCTTTTGTCCGTTGGTGATGCTAATATCCGTTAGTGGTATAGTGGGAATGCTAGGCACAGACAATTGGTCATATACAACCAGCATTTGGACAGAGAGTGGATTGTGGTCACTCTTTATCCTCCCAACAATTATCATGTCAACGACCAGAGGCCACAATCTCAAATCAATTAAGCAATAATAAATTCTGCTTGTATCGTTAGTTTTGTTATAAGTGTGAAAGCCCTTAGCATCTGATTTAGTTCTGCCATTAAGTGCTCTAAGCCCAATTCCATAGTCAAGGCTTTTAACTGCACAGCTGCTTGCAACCATCTATTGATGGGTGGGATGTCTAAGGATGGCACACACCACATCTGATCTTACTCATGTGTGAGGCCGAGGTCATTCCAGTCTAAAGGCTCGAAAGTGACATTGAAGTTGCCTTCTACAATGATTTTAAAATACCGGGGGCACTGACTAAGAACTGCTTCCAGCACAAGGAGTGTGTTGGAGGACAAGTCCCCAACCCCTCTTGCATAGATATTAATAACAATTACTCCAGAATTCGACCCAAATGATAACTGAATACCTAATATATCAAGAGATTCAATGGGTGTCTGTAATATGCAACAGTTTAATGTTGTTCTAACCCATGTGCTTAGACCACCAGAGGGTCTACCCCTCTTGCTAAGAAGTGCTGGAATATGAAAATTCAGAAACCCAGACCGAAAGAACGGATCCACTGCCCATGTTTCCTAGAAAAGGCAGAGATCATATTTCTCAGTAAATTGGTCAAACGCTGGTGAGGAGGTAGTAGAACTTAAACCTGCCACATTCCGGGAGACAAGACGTACCCCATCATTATAAGATGCCGGGTGCAACATAGATGTGATCGTGGCATCATTGGCTGGGCAATTAACTGACTGATTTAGCTATGTCTGGCAAGAGCTGTCAATGATTGGAGAACTAATAGACTAAGGGGCAGGAGCAGGGAGAGCACTAATGCCAGACCCAGTTCCATTATGCAAAGCAGGAATCAATGGTGAATGGAATGGAGCAATCTCAGATGAAGCACTGAGTCAGTTATTGTCATTTAAACCTGATGAGCTACCCCTGAATGAGCATTGTAGTGTGTAGAGAGGGTGAGGTATTTGAACTAAATACAGGAGTTCCTTGGTGGACAAGTTATTGCATCTAAGGCCACCAGATCATCTACCAGACTCTTGTCCCTGAGTGTTAGCTCGATCACATCATAAGGTGTAGCAGGATCTGGTCTCCTAACTGCCCAAGTTATAGCCTCACAGATCACAGATCGACAACCTCTCACATAACTTATCCAATGAATTGCCTTGACTTTAAGGCTTTACCGCTCTTTCTAGATGCAGCAGGGTGTAGTTTGGGTACATTGACCATCAAAACAGTATTTGTAAATTTGGGCCTATCAAAACAGAATCTCGCACACAATTAGAGATAGCATTATCTACAGGCCCAAAGGGTTGACTGTAGTCCCTTGGCTCCTTGACCATGCCTGTGTCACTATAATTGGAAGCCAGGCAAACATTCCCTACCCTCCCGCCTGCTGTCCATTTGCCGAAACAATGACCCAAACTAGCACTAGCAGAGCCAGGCAGGGGTTAAGACTCTTGTTGCAACTGGCAAAGAAAAATTAGGCAACACAGATGATGGACCAAGAGAATTGGACGCAAGGCCATGGGCACCAACCAGGGGAGTCATCAGAGCAAATGGAGCCATCTGCCTCACCATAGAGATGCATGTGGATACCATAGATTTGAGCTCAGCCACCTCAGCTTTAAATCTTGTATATGAGAGAGATTTTGGGACTCAGCCATGTTGGAGAAGACAGTTGTGACTATGGTCTCACCTGCTATAATATCGGTGACAGGATCGTCATGTGTGTCTAAGATGTCTCTTCGAGGACTAAAGCAATTACTGGGATGCAGGATATTACTGTGATCAAGTGACAATTGGCTCACCTGCGTTGGTGTTGTGTGAGTGGCATGACCCCCCCCCCTTTCCCTTCATGCGCACACCCCTGCAGGTCTCGTACTTTAAACATGTCAGGGATTTTTTTGCATTTAACCCCCAAATTTCTGGAAGAACACACACCCTGAGCATGTTCGGGGGCATTGTCGGTGGGGGGGAGGTCAATATTTCTTCACATTCAACTAGAAGTTTATCAATCCTTGTCATCACACAGTTATCTGCTGCATGCTACCAGTTTTTACGTTTTTTGTTCTGCACTATCCCAGCCCCGCTCACTTCCACCTTTCTTTTACCTATATGCAACATCACTTGTTAAGAATCATAAATAAAAAGGCCTTGTCAAGGCCTGATAGATCAGTAACCATCCTGCCAAAATACAACAGCTACAGCTGCAGCTATGAGTCCAATTTGATGATGCGAAATGAAACAAAAATGTTAGAGGGTTGGCCTGGGCATGGCCTGCGCATGTCCCACGCAGTGGTGATCTTGGAAGTGCTTTATAGTGCTCATCGTTGGTGCAAGTGCCAGCAGCTGGGCAAGTAAGATGGCTGCCTCCAGAGGCCAAAAGCAGTCTGGTATGTGTAGTCCCCCAGGCAAAGTTCAGTGCGTCCTGCGCAGCGATGATCTTGGTAGCGCTTTATGGCGCTCATCGTTGGTGTAAGTGTGAGCACCTGTGCAAGTAAGATGGCCGCCTCCAGGGGCCAAGAGTAGTCTTGGATGTGTAGTCCTCTAGGCGAAGTCCATCTAAATATAGCCAAAATCTAGTCAAAAATTGGTTTTTGAGTGGATTTTTTCTCATATGGACCCCTCAAGTTGTTTTTTTTGGATTGAGAATCCCTTTTTTCAAACAGGATGGAAGTGCCCTAGAGACTCCAATGCCCTTTTCCCGTCCAGCAGGCTCCACCCAGTGCTTTGTCCATCTCCTGGTAACTTTTCACTTGGATTTCGAGGTGGAACGATAACTCTCTTTGTCTCCTGGATATTGCTTTGGATTTAAGGACTTTGTTTTTGTGAAATCACACGAGTTAGTTCCAAAACTATTGAATAAGGTGTTGCTTGTTTGCTTGGGCATGCACCAATATTTTTTTGTACTTTAATTTGATTTTAAAAATGTATAGTGGTGGGTGGCCTGGGGTTTAAGAATGGGACTCAATATTTTGCAGTTCATTGATTTTTCATCTTTCGTAAAGGAAAATTGTTGAACAGCTCAGTACCTGTGTTTTCTACATGTTTGTAACATTTGCAATATTATTTTACTGTGTGGCCTAAATTTCCAAAGGGCCATACACCCAGAAAACCAAGTACTAGTAGTAATCAGTGTATGAAATGAATATTTCATTAGTTTATGTTTTTAAACCTTCATTTAGGGCAGGGATAGTATTGAATTAAATAAAAAAGGTTGGCTATTTTTTACATTTCATATGTTTTGTGGTGATTTATGCTGCCATAGAAGAATGTGTCTACTGTTGTTGTGAAATGTTTATAGCTCAGTTAATTTTCGTGTTTTACATTGCTGAATTAATGTTAGTGTTTTCTTCAGTGTTACCTCCATGCTTCCTTATGGCCAGTGTGTGTATATGTATATTTGTCATCTTCCACCATTTTTCATTTTCATTCCTCTTGCTCCTAGTTGTTGTTTGATCATGTGGCTGGCAGCCATTTTGTGCATACAGCCAGTCTTCCTTTGCCATAGGCTTGCATGTTTTCTTTCTTTGTTCCACATGCATCCTTGTTTGTTGTTGTTGTTGTTTTATCAAGTGGCTAGTGGCCATTTGGTCCATCCAGCCAGTATCCTTTTCCATAGATGTGCATGTGTTCTTTGTTTCTGATGCCTCCTTGCTCCTTGTTGTTATTTGACCATATGGCTGGCAGCCATTTTGTGCATACAGTCAATGTTCCTTTTCCATGGGCTTACATGTGTTCTTTTTTTGTTCCCCATACCTTATTGCTCCTTGTTCTTGTTATTTGACCATGTCGCTGGTGGCCATTTTGTCCATCCAACCAGTGACCTTTTGCCTTAGGCTTGCATGTGTTCTTTGTTTGCCATGCCTCCTTGCTCTTTGTTGTTGTGTTACCATGTGTCTGGCAGCCATTTTGTGCATCCAGTCAGTGTGTTTTTGCCATAAGCTTACATACAAACATCGTTAAATATTGATCACTTGTTTATTTTAAGTTTAGATTTTATTCATTATTTTTATTTTCTGTTTTACATTTTTATTTCAATGTTTTATTCTATAATTGTTTAATTAATTTTTAATTTTTTATTTTTATTTTAAGTTTTACATTTTTTTTAGATGTTTTTTTTAACTTCTGCATTTTGCCTTGATCTATCCATCCATCCACATCTATTGCTCCACCTATCCATCCACCAAAGGTGCAAAGTCGCACTACAGCATTCAGTTTCTTTAGGTGCATAATAATACCATTTCTTACTGGGCGCCCTGTCTGCAGAGCACTGCAGACAAATCAGCAGGATAATTCATTTGTTTCTTGATTATTCCATTTCCTGTGGACCACATTGCCACCATAGGTTTTAAAAAAAAAAGAATTGTTCCATTTACCCATGGTCCCCTCTCTGACTATCCCATGTGTCTCCACTACAACAGATTGAGCTAAAGTAAAGAGTTATATCTGTATGTTGTGCTGCCTGATTTGAAATGAAATATTATGGTGTGGTAGTGTGGTTTGACGTTAAAATGTACAATTCAATTGGTATTTATTAGATAAGTAACCAACAGCACTATGATTCCATTTGTCTGTGCTGTTTTAAACTGCAACAATGCCAGGTTTCACTAACTACTTATTTTTCTTGCTTGGTTGCTTTTAGGTGTGCAAGAAAAAAGACCTTACATCATCAGCAATGCTGCCAAAGAGAAGGCCTCCTAGTTACTTTGTCACCCAAACTCTTCTACTGGTGGATCTTAGTGCCTCTGCCAAATTAGAGCTTAAGCCGGTCCCAAAGAAAGTTGCTTCGAAGAAAGTGGTCATTGAGAAGAAGTAGCTTTCTACCAATTGCATGCCACCAGCAACCTTTTTTGGGAGACGTGGGCCTGCCACACCGGCCTCAGGGTGGAACCTGGGAGCAACACTCCTGCATCAACCTAAGCCCAAGACTATGCCTGTCAGTGAGGCAGCCCCTGCTATCATAGCAATGCAGACAAGCAGTGATGTTGAATTGGATGTGTCCCTTTTGCAACGTAGTACCCAATCATTTCAGGAAACAGACCAAAGTGGACAGCAGCCACAGGCAGCAAAAGCAGATCTTCCCAAAGTTGGAGAAGAATAGGAGGTCGAGCTTTCTGCCAAACAAGAACTTCCTCTTTTAGAATCAATGGCTCCCAGATCTCTAGCAATAAAACAGAAAGGGTACTACTTCACCATCTTCTCCAAGCACCACTTCTGATGATGATGAAAGGGACATGGAGTGGCACACAGCAGAGTCTGGGAGACACGAGGAGAGGCAAGAGAAAAGAAAAGATCCAGAAAGCCTTAGAATCATGGAAGGGGATGATGAGGAGGAGAATTATGATGATGAGTCAGTCATTGTGGAAGCTGGCACAGAGGAGTTCGACATTGCTATCCAACCTGCTCCGAGGTATGTGGCACAGGGAGCACCGCCAGCTCCTATATTTGTAATGCCCCAGCAGAGACCTGCACCAACCCGTACCTCAGTAGAAGTATGCTGAGAGGCAATCGATACACCCACCTACCTCTAGTTCTTCTTCAGGCATTGCAAGTGGCCAAATAAAAAAGTACTTCTCCCCAGTTTGGGACTTATATATGATTAGCAAACAGGAGGAGAACATTGTGATATGCTCCATTTGCCACACGAGTGTTCATCGAGGTAAGTCTGGTTCACATTATAGGGCTGAAGGCCAGAAGACCCATATGAAAAAACATCGCACAATCTGATGGGAGCACCTTTAACAAATTGCTGAAAGTGGTTGCGGTGGTGATGGTGAGGGGAGCCGGGACGCATCAGCTACAACTAGTCAAATCACAGTGGAATGTAAGGAAGAAGAGGGTGACATCCTCATGCAAAGCAGCAATGTCCCCAGCAGTGGGCCAGAATCACCTGCCTCAGTGACCTCAAAATGGCACAGGAAGATTCAGAGTCAGATAGATAAACCACAGCATACCGTGAGTGTACTACGATGCACACTGAATCTACCACCACCTACCTCTCAAAAGTTGCCTGTGTCAGTGGCTCCAAAAAAGAATAAAATCCAGGCTACAATTACTGGCATGTTTAGGCAGGAGGGGCCCTATGACCATAACCACTCAATGGCATGTTTGTACAATGGGAATGTGGCAAAAATGTTGCTCCAGACCTCCTTCCTTTTTCTTTTGCAGAACGAGTGGTATTTTTCAGAGTTTGTGTCCGCCATCCGCCTGAAATTGAAGGTTTCAAGTCAGACCTATTTTGCCAGAGTTGCTGTTCCAGTGCTGCATCACGATGGCTTCAACTGATTGGACAAGCTTTGCAGCAAAGTGATGTCCACACTATCCACCTGACGACAGACATGTGGACCAGTTGTCAAGCATCTGATTAAATGTGCATCACTGCATGTGGAAAGTTTTAAGAGCATTCATTGGCATAAAACAGTAGCCATGCTCACCAAGGAGAAATCACACAAATCTGCAAACATCTTGGACAAATTTAATAGCAAGGTGTCTGAATGACTGCAACCCAGTGTTCGAATTGGATTTGTTGCCAGAGACAATGGCATTAACATAGTCATGGCCATGGCAGATGGTGGCTATTATAGGGTGTTGTGTTTAGTGCACTGCATCAACCTGGTTGTGCAAGACTTTCTCAAAAAGGAAGACATAGTGAGCAACATATTTGACTACCTGCAGATGAATCTGCACTAACTTCAGTCTTTCTTTTAAAGCTCAGAAACAATTATGGATTCTGCAGTGTGGTAACATAGTACCAGTTAAACCCCTGATTCAGGAGGTGCCAACACATTGGAACTCAACCTATTATATGTTGCAACGTCCGTTTGAGCAGTACAGACAGATCAATGACTATATCAGTCTAAGAGAAGGGAATGCAATTGGGAAAGCTATGAACATGGATGGGGCCTAGTCAAATGCCCAACACAGATGCTGCTCCCTTTTGAGGTTTTCACATGGGAAGTTAGCAAGAACGACAGTACGATGGGCCAAGCTATCTCATTGTTGCACCTGCTAGAGGACTATATAAAAAAGGTGTCTGAAAGGTTCCTACTCTGAGGTGTGAGTGAAACCCCAGAAGCCTTTGTCTTGGTTGAGACACTAAGCTATCGCTTGAATTGTAATGTAAGACTGCAAAATGATATTATTCCATAAAGAGCGTATCTGTGCCTTCCTACTTGATCCATGCTATCTTCCATTCCCTTTCCTGAAGAGGATGTTTCCAAATACAAGAGTTGGATTGTTGAGCAAGCCAGAGAAGTGAAAAAAGGATGGCTGTAACTTAGAGTCTCACTCCACTGTTCTGGGGTGCCACCTTCAACTTCCAGAGAGGGCCTTTTGTCTCACAGCAGCCAACACCAGCAACAAGAACACCGGCAACAACAGCATCAGAAGAATCAGGCCCAACCTCTGCATTGGCTTGGTTTCAAGTGGGAGGTCTTAAGTCCAGCTCAGAGGCCAAGGCAAAAGAGGTTGAGCAAGTGGCAGCACCAATGACACTCAAGATGATGTTCCAGGAGTATCTTGATGACCCAAAAGAGGTATATGTAGATCAAAACCCATTGGTGTTTTGGTATGGGAAGATGAGCTTATGGCCAGAGCTCAGCAGGCTGACAATAAAGGTTTCTGGATTGTCCCGTAGCCAGTGTGTCTGCTGAATGTGTGTTCAGTGCAGCTGGTGTAGCTGTTACTGTGAGAAGGACCAGTCTCACTTCAAAGCATGGAGAGATTATTCATGATTAAAATGGACCAGCATTTTATACCACCTGATTACACTGTTCCTGAAGCACCACAGGACGAGGAAGAGGATTATTGGTCAGAATCAAGTGTGTTTTCTGATCACAGTCTGGGTGAACCACCTGAGTTTGAGGACAAACCTTGCTTCCTTGACTGAGTATTCCAGCACCACCATAGAATTTTGTCATTATTTCCAGTTGAACTTTCTTTCTTACTTTTTTTGCACAAAAAAATGCTAGTGGAACATTATGTTTGTGTCAGATTTATGCTGCCTTACCATTTTTAATCACATATTATACAGCCAGATTGGAGTTGGACCCTTGTGCAGTGAACAATCCACCATTTTACCTCCAGGACATTGGAGAGGATGTCTGGCACCCTAACATGTAATGCCTATCCTTTCTTTACATCACCTAGCTGGGCTGCCTCAGAAGATCATTGAGTGAAAGATGGCCAGTGTCAATGCAAAATTCTAATATATTGCTACTTGCTACCAATGAGGAGATAATATTTTGTTCAACCACCATGCTTGCATTGGAACTGTTAGAAAAGGCCCTTTTGCAGGGTTATCCCTAAACATTTTGCCTTCTTCCTCCTATTTTTTTCTGAACTGTTTTTGCTGGTTTTAGGACTCTGTACACTTTACCACTACTGAGCAGTGCTAAAGTGCAAGTGGTCTCTGTCTAAATTGGATTGGTGTTTGGTTTATCCATGATTGGCATATTTGATTTACTGGTAAGTCTCTAGTAAAGTGAACTATGTGTGCCCAGGACCTGTGAATCAAATGTTATTAGTGGGTCTGCAACACTAACCTGTCTCAGACCTGTCACTGCAGTGTCTGTGTGCAGTATTTCTTTGCAGTTCAACCTGGCAAGTGCACCCACTTGCCAGGCCCAACTCTTTCCTTTTTCTACATGTACGTCACCCCTAAGGTAGGGCCAATGTAGCCCTGTGGGTAGGGTGCCGTGTATTCAAAAGGTAGGACTTGTACTACTGTGCTGTACATGTCCTGATAGTGAAATACTGCTAAATTCATTTTTCACTATTGCAAGGCCTATATCTCCCATACAATAATATGGGAATTGCCTTAAAATATCCTTTAAGTGTAATTTTACATTGGGAGCAGATAGGGATGTGGAGTTTAGGGACTCTGAGCTCACTATAATAAAAATAAATCTCTTTGTAAAGTTGTTTTTTAGGATCTAAGTTTGAAAATGCCACTTTTAGAACATGTCCATGTTCTTGCTTAACTATTCTGTGCCTTTGCTGGGCTGATGAATCCATGTTTAGGTCAGACTGATAGGCTGTTTTTGAATTCACTCTAGAAAGTGACACAAAGGGAGCTGAGGTGGAGGGAAGAAGCTGACACCTGCACTTGAAACGGCTGTGCTTGACCTCACATAATCCACGCTCCAACCCCTAGAGTGTGGTTGGGGAAGGGCATAAAGAGGCAGGATCTTGTGCACTACAAATACTTTCCTTTCAAGTTTGCGTACTTCAAAGGCATAAACGAGTATAGGTATTGGACTGCTGACCTTACAACTTTAGAACACTCCTGTTTTGAGGGCATTCTGCTGGGGAAAAGAGCTGGATGCTTGAGGAGGACCTGAAACTATGTGTAAACGGAAAACTGTAGTTCAGAAGGTAGATATTGAACCTCATTGTTCAACAATTGATTCCTTTTTAGTAAGGGCGGTGGGAATTATCTCCAAGGAAAATGATCTTGCTGAAAGGCACTTATCTCTGGGGGTAGCTGGACTGAGTTTAGGTATAGAGGGACCTCCCAGACTAATAGACCTGGTAACTGCTACAAATCACACTTTAGAACTGGAGGATATAAGGAATGGTGATGACCACTCTGGGTGTATGGCTACAGTTACTGCTACCCTTAAATTAGTCAATCACTCACCCAATGTTAAAAGGAAGAAATGGTGCATAAAGGGGGCTGATAGTGACGTGGGCCCTATAATGCCAGCTAATCCTGAACCCATATATTGGAATGATCTTATATCTGCCTTTATTAATCTGCTTAAAACACTTAGAGATAAACTGGTTAAACTTGAAGAGGAGGTGGGGAAAATCACGGCTATGTATGAGACATTTTCTCTGCCCTTGGTGGCTCCTAGAAACCTAAACAAATGTTGTACAGAATGTTGTACAAAATGAGTTAGGCCCCATAGCTACCCCACAGGGAATAGAGCCTATAGACGAAGTTGGTTTAGTCTTTAGAGAAGTGAAGGGAGGGGTGTGGTCTAGGCCAATTTAGTGGGCAGTATACAATTATTAGTAAGAAGCCATGCAGCTTGCCACCGGACGGCTTAAGATCCATTACAAATTCTAAAGCACCTAACATGTCCCAGTAAGGCAACATCTTGAATTCACAGAATATTGTGTCACCCCCCATTGCAATTGAGGGAGGATTCTCCAATGATTAATTTACAACCAGAGTGTTGCCTCCTTTACGACCTGGTCAGAGAGAACCCCAAGGGAATCTGAAGAACAAAGTACTGCATTGGTGGGTCCAAAACAATTTATTCACAATAGATACTGCCCACCAGATCATCCTAACTCGAAAAGTAGGTTGGGTGGGGCCATTAGTGAAAGAGTGTGGGGAGATTGTAAAATTATTAACTTTAGGAGCCCTAGACGTGTGAGGGAAATTTTATTTAGGGCTACTTTTTATCTACATCATGGCAATACTCCATCACGGCTCCTGTTAGGTGCATTCTGTTGACATTTGCAACCTGTACATTCAGGGCACCCCCCGGTAGACCACTATTCTGAGCCAATTAAAAATGTACACCATTTTCATTCTAATTTTATTATTTTATGGGTTTGAGATTTTAACATCCAATCATGTTCCCTACCTATATCCCGAACCTGTGAGCTTACCAGTCATGAGGGGGTAGGGTATGACCATTTTTGTCATAATGATTATGGAGAGGCGCTCAATATGATTTTGTCTAAATATGATTTGATGTTAATGAAATGTAAACGTGGCGTTAATGGTGAGGTAATGCCATCATTTAGATGTACTAATTCTTCATCTGTAATTGATCATATTGTAGTGTCATCATTTGCCAATAATGTATGTGATACCCCGTATATTGCCCAGTCATTATTAAGTAATCATGATCTGATTTTTATTTCAACAGCATTCTGGGGCCCTAAGGATATGTTCCAAATTACTGCAAACCAGGTAGAGGTACATAGCACAAATGGGGTGAGATTGAAATGGAAAGATATAGATCCAGCTGACCTTTTACAGAATATTGTACGAAGGTGTTTGGCCGAAATGAACTACTGCCTATAGGAAATTGAACCCTTACGGTTGCTTAGTAGTTTTAGTAAAGTAATTGTACAAACTAAGGGTCTTCTGACATGTTACCCTCAATTTAGGTAGACCAAGAATTGGTTTGACCATGCATGTACCAAAGCAAGGGGGATCTTAAATTAGCTCTTCATATATCACCCAGAGACCCAGTGGCAATTAGGTCACTGCGGGTAAAATATAGGGAAGCCCTGGAGCGAAGAAAGAGTTGAGGGAAGAAGCATGGTCAAATTTGGTGCTGGAGACGGATTCAAATAATACTAAATTGTTCTGGGAAATAGTAAATTACCCCTTTTGTCCAAATGGGCGCCTCCTGATCTTGGTTCCAGTGTATCTTGTGCAGCATGGGTGGACCACTTTTCAGAGGTCTTTAAGAAAAGGAGTGGGCAGGTAGACATAGCTAGGCAACTGGAGCTGGGGTATCCCAACCACTTACATATTACCACGGATGAGGTTTTATCAGCTATTTCAGTTAGTGCCAGGGGTAAGGCCCCAGGCCCGGATGGGGTGCCTGTGGATGTTTTTAGATATAAAAGTGATTTTTGGGTACGTATTCTGACTAGGCTGTTCAATATATCTATGATTTGGGACATGCCGATGTCCTGGACCACGTCCATTATTATACCTATATACAAGAAAGGAGATAAAGGGGATGCCAAAAAACTATTGCTCAATCATTGTTGGACTCATCCATGAAAATTTTTATCAGGGTCATTTAGGCAAGACTTAGAGCCTGATTTATACTTTTTCAGTGCTGCATTTGTGTCATTTTTTTATGCAAAAGCGGCGCAAACTTACAAAATATTATGGAATTTTGTAAGTTTGCACTGTTTTTGCATCAAAAAATGATGCAAATGCGCAGCTAAAAAAGTATAAATCAGGCCCTTAATGCCTGGGTATTGGATAATAATATTTTTTCACCCGTCCAGTTTGGATTTAGGACAGGATTGGGCACTATTGAGCATTGTGTTAACCTAGATCTGATCATAGGGAAGTATACAAAGGCCAAAAAAGGGTCTCTCTACCTCTGCTTTGCAGATCCTAGTAGTGCTTTCGATCTAGTGGAGCATGCCCTTCCTTGGACCACATTACTAGATATGGGTGCCCCAAGGTATAAAATTTACTTCATTGCCCACATATATGCAGATTTAACATGCAAAGTTTTCTTTGGGCAACTGGGAGAATGCACCACCCCTTTTAAAATTGGAAGAGGTATTCGCCAAGGTTGTGTACTCGCCCGCTACTGTTTTCTTTATATTTTAATGGGGTTGATAAGTTCCTGCAGGAAATTCAGGTGGACCCCCCACGAGGCAGGGTGGACAGTACCCGCATTACTTTATGCTGATGATGTTCTCCTGAATTCTAGGACCCCAGTGGGGCTTCAAAAACTAATGAATGACTTTGAACAGTTCATGACCTCAAAGGGCATGGTGACTAACAAATCTAAAATCTTTACTATGGCCTGTGGCCAAAAGAAATAAAAGCAGGAGTTTTTATATCCATAATACGTAGATTACTACTGTTAATTCTTTCAAGTATCTGGGTGTATTGTTCTCGAGCAATGGGCAATGGGAACAACATATTCACTCGGGTAAGGATAAGCTAAGAATACATTCTTGCACTATTTTTTGATTTTCTAGTAATTTAGGGAATCATCCTATATCCACTGTGGTAAGCATCTATAGGGCTAGAGTATTATCCATGGTAGTGTATGGATCAGGGGTATAGCGATACACAAAAAGCACCCCTTTACAATTAGAGGAAAAGCGTTTTTTTAAACGTTGGCTATGTTTACCCACTTCAGCATCTAATTGGATTGTACATCAAGAGGTGGGTCTCCAATTTTTGGAGGAAGTGCTGCAGGTGAGCCCCTGGCTCCTATGGCGTAGTATTTGATCCTAGGAGGAAACCGTTTTCACTAAGCAAATTATTCTAGATTGTTTAAAATTGGATAATGCTCTGCATATTCCATGGCTCGTCTTTATTGACTCTTTTTTGAAATCTGTATTCAACATAACTATAAATTCAGACCCAGAGGAAGGGCTGATATTATAAAAGTAATTTATAAAGGACACTTTTTAGCAATATAGGGTGGGATGCAGGAAAACAAATGAATCCATAAAATCCACAGTTGATATATATATGTCCCTTTCATTGGAGGCAAGTAGAGAATGTTATCTACTTGGTGTTACTAATATGCAGCATCGATTAGTTCTGGCAAGATTAATACTGGGAATAGCACATAATTTAGTAGCATTTCCTAGTATGATGTCTTGTCTTCATGAGACATCCAGTTACCCCTGCGATGGGACAAGTAAACAAAGCACTTTGCACTTTATGTTATTTTGCAAGTTGTATGAACATCTTAGAATTATTTTATCTTAAACCCTTTTTTGTGACATACAGTATAAGAACTCATCTGGTGGCACTGGAATTTTTATTAACACTTAACAATTTACATGTGTGTTCTAGGGTGGCATTATATATTTTAAATGCCATACAAGTTAGGAAAAGTATTTTTTCTGTCTCTGGTGAATCTGCAGAAGTGCAATAATTAGCTTTTTATTATTCCTTTTATGATAATTGTTATTTTGAATTTGGGGGGGTCTGTGTTAGTGCTTTTATATATTATTTATTAATCCTTTTATCTATTATGGTTAGCTAGTATCTGTATCTGTATTACGAATTAGGATGTGATTATGTTGAATATGTATTTATATTTATGAACTTTTATGGCTATTTTGTATTGGCCAAATAAACTTGATGATTGATTGACTGACACCTATAGAAGGCAAGGGGATGAAGGAGAAAATGGAGTAATCCTGAACAATAGTACTGCTGCTATGCACCTGTGAGGCACCTACAGCAGGTAGGAGATGCAGGAGATAATTGAATAATTCTTAAAAAATGATTGCTGGTGTGTATCTATGAGATGCCTATATTAGGCCTCAAGTGCAAGGTAAATGGACAAATCCTTTAAAAATATTTTTGATGTGGGCCTATGAGATGCCTATGTCATGCAGGGAAAAATTGAATAATCCTGAAAAAATATGGATGGTGTGTTCCTATGGCCTATGAGACTATGAGACTATGGCAAGCAGGGGGTGCAGGAGGATATCAAATAATTGAAAAACACATTGCTAGTGTCTCCCTAGAAAATATGAGATATCCTATAGGAAGCAAGGAGACACTGGGGAAAATGGAAGAAAATCCTTCATAACACTTTACTACAATCATCTTCAAGGACATTAAACTTATATCAGGGAAAAAAGAAAAAAATGAACAAAAAACAAAGAGGCTATGCCTCTTCTATCAATGTCACTAGAAAAATGACTTTGAAAATGTATTTACACAGTGTCTACACAAGTGGCCACCAGCCACATCTTCAGATCAGAACAAGAAGCAAGAAGGCATGGACAACAAAGAACACTTGCAGGCCTATAGCAAAAGCAGACTGTCTACACAAAATGTTTGCTGGTCACATGCTCAGGTCAGAACAACAAGCAAGATGACATGGACAACAAAGAACACATGGAGGCCTATGGCAAAAGCACATTGGATTCAAGAAATAATGAAATGGCTGTCCTGTCACATGGCAGGGAGAACAAAGTAGGCCTAAAAGACTAAATTGTGGCCTAGGGCAAGCACACACTAACATTCTGGCCACAGAAAAATGGCCACCTGACCAGCAAAGAAAGGAGCCATGGTAAATAAAGAACCACACGTTACCATTAATTCAGCATAGCCAAAAATGAAAAAAGTCAACTTTAAAAATTCCCCAATTACAAACTTTGCAAGGCATTGACAATTACGCCACTGAAATACACTTTAACACTTTGCAGAACAACATAAAGTACAAAAAACACATTGGGAGTCATTATGACCCTGGCGGAAGGCGGAGAAGCAGCAGTAAGACCGCCAACAGGCTGGCGGTCTTTTTTTTTGTATTATGAACATGGCGGTTACCGCCATGGTCATCCGCCGGTTCTCCGTTCCGTCCACCAGGGCGGAGACGACCGCCGGGCTGGAGACCAGGGTCTCCAGCCCAGCGGCCGTCACAATACCGCCGGCGGTATTTGGACCCGGCTGACCGCCATGGATTTCATGCGGTTTGAATTCCTTCCCTGGCACTGATAGGGGTCTCCCCCACCCCCCACCTCGACTCCCTCCCCTACACCCCCCAACCCCTGCCACCCCCCAAAGGTGGAATGACCCCCCTCACCACCCCGACCCCCAATATAACATCACGCATACACACACGACACGTACGCAGGCACCACCAACACACATACACGCACACACACCGACATACATGCAAACATCCACGCACACAGTCAGACACTCACACCCATATTCAAACATACACGCACACAACCATACAGACATACCTACAGACATACACGCACTCGTTCCCTAACACGTAACACCCCGCAAGCATGCACTCACACACCCCCTCTACATACACACACGCACACCCCCATGAACGCACACAACACACAACACCCCCCCACTCCCACTCCCCTCACGGACGATCAACTTACCTGGTCCGACGATCCTCCGGGAGGGGACGGGAGCCATGGGGGCTGCTCCACCGACACCACACCGCCAACAGAACACCGCCACGCCGAATCACAGGATGTGATTCACTGGGCGGTGTTCTGTTGGCGTGGCGGTGGAGGTGGAGCAACCTCCACTTCCCCGCCGCCCGCCAGTATGGCTGTTGGCGGCTCTCTGTCGGTAAAAGGATGGAGAGCTGCCAACGGTCATAATAGGCCGAGCGGCAAACCGCCAACACTGGCGGTCTTCCGCACGGCGGTCAAAATGACCCGCATTGTGCCTTAAAACCAAGGAATCCATAAATGAATAGATGTTTTAAGAAAAACATATAGTGCAGAAAAAGATTTTTTTTTTTTAAATACAGTCAAGCCTAATGCTGACAAGCCATAACATGTGGGCAAACTAAGCCTGAGACAGTAAAATGAGTAAAATACTAGGGCGAAATTCACAAACAACACCCAAGAAAATGAACTACAAAAACAAGCCCCCATCCCTCCCAAAAATGTACAAAATGTTTCCTTTGCAAAAAAACTAAAAATGTGAATGCAAAATAGGCCTCTACTGCAACTCAAGGCCACCTACATTCAAATTTAAGAATGTGAGAAAAAACACAAAAGGTAAACAAATATTAGTGCAGGATCCCAATCAAACAACAAAGTCATTTAATTTACTTGATGCCTCACCCTTAAAATCAAATGGTATAAGCAGCAGGGTTTTCAGACAAAGAAGAGAATGATCCTTTCCCCTCAAAATCCGAATGAAAAGTGACCCAAGGATGAACAAAGCAGAGGGAGGAGCATTCTGGATGGGAAGAGGAAGTTGGAGTCTGTGTGGCACTACTGTTGAAAACAAGGTAAAATTAAAATAAATGTATTTTGTGCTAAACAAAGTGACCTGAACCATCCATTTGAGTAGAATATCTACTCAAAAATATTTAAGGGTGATTTTGCTGCTTCTCGATCAAAAATCTACTCAAGAAACAGCCCTGTGACTGTGACCACTCGCATTGGAAAAACACGCAGGAAGGCTTTCAAGTGACCAGAAATCATGCTTTGGGATGTCAAATCTCACTTGTGCTCATCAGCTTGCTTGCTGGAGCCTCACTTTGTTCTATTGTCATTGCATTGTTCAAACAGGAAAACATTCCAGCACTCTAATCCACTCTACAACACTTTTCCAAACTCTATGAAACACCGCTCTACTATACTGTGCAATACTCCACTCTCATTTATGTATAACACTTTGGGGGTGATTCTGACCCCGGCGGTACTAGACCACCGGGGCCAGGGTCGGCGGGAGCACCGCCAACAGGCTGGCGGTGCCCCGCAGGGCATTCTGACCGTGGCGGTTCAGCCGCGGTCAGAAGAGGAAAACCGGCGGTCTCCCGCCGGTTTTCCGCTGCCCTTCTGAATCCTCCATGGGGATTCAGACACCCCATACCGCCATCCTGTTCCTGGCGGTTCGCCCGCCAGGAACAGGATGGCGGTATGGGGTGTCGTGGGGCCCCTGGGGGCCCCTGCAGTGCCCATGACAATGGCATGGGCACTGCAGGGGCCCCCGTAAGCGGGCCCCACTTTGAATTTCACTGTCAGCATTGCAGACAGTGAAATTCGCTACGGGTGCAACTGCACCCGTCGCACCTTCCCACTCCGCCGGCTCAATTCTGAGCCGGCGTCCTCGTGGGAAGGGTTTTTGCACTGGGCTGGCGGGCGGCCTTTTGGCGGTCGCCCGCCAGCCCAGTGCAAAAGCCAAAATACCCTCAGCGGTCTTGCGACCGCGGAGCGGTATTTTGGAGGGGGGAAGTCTGGCGGGCGGCCTCCGCCGCCCGCCAGACTTAGAATTACCCCCTTTGATTGATTCTATGCTATGCCTGTTCACTCTGATGAACTCCACACCACTGTACTACACAAATTGCCACTGCACTATATGCAATTTACTCCACAGTACACTGTGTCACTCCACTGTACTCCACTCCACGCTACTGTACTGTACAACACTCCACTCTCTTCCACTGCACTCCGCACCCCCACACTCTACCCCACTCCACTATACCCACTCAACTCTATAATATTTAAATCTACACCACTGCACTCTATGTCACTCCTACTCTACACCACTCCACTGTATGCTATTGCAGTATACAGCACTCCACTGTAACATTCTCCACTCTACTCCACTCTGCTCCACTCTACAACAGTAACTTCTATGACATTACACTGTACAATATTCTATTCTACTCTACTGTACCCCACTCCACTTAACGACACTCAACTTGATGACAGTAAACTCTATGATTTAAAACACATTTTTAGGAAAAATAAAAACTCTCTGAAATTCAAATTAAAAAAACAAAGGTGAAACCTTTGTTATAGTTAGGAAAAGTGTATTTATTCTTTCTAAACAAACCAAACCTAAAATACACAAACATGACAGATTCTAAAGTAATAGTTATTGCTTAAATTTATATATTACGCAAAATCTTTAAATCAATATAACTTTATTTATTCTTTAACTGCAAATGAAACTACACAAAATTGAAAAATTTGAAACTTATAACTTTAATTTATAATTAACGCATGTTGAAAAGTGGATTATTGGTAAAGGTAGGTAAGTACCTACACTTATCAATAGGTCACTAACCCCCACTAGATCCAGTTAGGTCATAATAAATTAACCTTACCTCAACCCTGGGTAGCTTGGCAACGGGCGACAATGCTTAACTTAGGAGACAAAGGCCCTCATTATGACATTGGTGGTAAATCCCGCTTACTGCCACACTGAAGGCCGGCAACTTACCGCCATGGCAGTGGATATCCATTCACCATATTATGACACACACACCAATCCGACAGAATTCAGCCAAAGGTCAGTAATAAACTGGCGGTATCAAAACCCACACCGTTGCGCCAACAGAGCAACGCCCACCACATTATGACCCATGAATCATCATGGCGGACATTCAATGGCGGTAAACCATTGGCGGTACATACTGCCGCACTCAGAATGGACATGAACAGACAAAACAACATCACATTGGACAATTAAAAAAACACACACCTGACACCCATACACACATCACACGCACACACCCACACCACTATAAAACACACACCCATACTACCCACAACCCTTTACGAATACAAATCATTCGCACACGACTGACACTAAGACCACCTAACCAACTAGAGCCACACACACTCATACACCACTCACGCACTACACATCACCCCCCAAAAAATATTACCCAACACGCCCTCACCAACACACCTCACATAACACTCATGGCACAACAAAGACACCCCCGTTTCACAGAGGAGGAGTTAAGGGTCATGGTGAAAGAATTTGGCAGGATAGAGCCACAGCTATTTGGAGCAGATGCAGCAGATATCCATTGCAAGGAAGCTGAAGCTATGGCGGAGAATCGTGGGCAGGGTCAACCCAATGGGACAGCACCCAAGAACAAGGGACGACATCAGGAAGAGGTGTAATGACCTACGGGGGAAGGTACATTCCATAGCAGCAAGACACCAGCTCACTATACAGAGGACTGGTGGTGGCCCCCCAACTCCTCCCCCACAACTCACAGCATGGGAGGAGAAAGTCTTGGCAATACTGCATCCTGAGGGCCAGGCCGGAGGCGGAGGAGGACTGGACACTGGAAGTCAACCTTTAACAATTATCACCCCCCCATACCTGCATGCCAATCCATACCCTCACCCTCACTCCCATCACTCTACTACATCCCACACACTCCACCATCACATCTTTTCAATCCCAATGCCAAGCCCGACATGCTAAACCAATGCATGGACACCCCTCACAGACCTACATGGACACTCTTCACTAAAGATTAAGAAAGAGTTGTGGCCGTGTAAAGATGGTGCGCACTTCCAAAAGATAAGCTTGGGTGAGACAGCAAAGCGCATAGATGCTCAAGTCTCTAATGTTGCGAGGAGTGCTCAAGTGGTATATCACCCAGCCACAGGGTGCATCTCTGAGACTTGTGAGCTGAGCTGCGGCCATGATCCCGGAAATGCAGCAAGGCAAAGACGTATCATGGTCTGTGGACGCATCATACTTTGCTCTATCTGAATAAATGCAGCATCCAACGGAACTTGATGTCAAATATTTAATACTTCCCAAACAATTGGAGCCTTGAAAAAGTCATTTGTGACGAAACATGTGTCGGCTGTTGTTTTTCCTGAATATGAAAAATATGTTGGCCTATTGACATCACGCCCACATGTCTTACTGGGCTATGGATTGTTTTTTCTGCTCTTGCACAAAAAAATTAACGGACGTATCAACTAATCTATGATGTGCCATGGTTTTTCCTTTCTCTACTCTTCACTAAAGCATGCATAGCAGAGAGAGCTAACAATCCCACCATACACCAACATACACAAGTAAAACCTGGCAGGGCAACACCAACCACAGAGGGGAAGCCAGGGATGTACAATCTGTCATACACATTAACCATAACACATCATTTACATCCCCAGACAATGTCACCGGAGAGGAGGTGCCAGCACTATCCAGTCCCCCAACAGAGGAAGCCCACAGTGATGACAGTATGACTGGTCTTCAGGATCTGGACAATCTACCTGGCCCATCCGGGAACACTGGACAGCCGGTTACCCAAGCCCAGTCACAGACCACCATATAGCCTCCCCCATCAGAAAACAACACCACAGCACCCACCCATCGTACCCAAACCTCTGGCCCCAGGGCACGTCAATCAGCAGTGTGCCCCCCTCTACAGGTACCCTAGGCCACACCTCACCCCCAAGACAATAAGGGACCTGGGGTCAGTGGCAGTGAGCACACAGTTCAGGGGACAGAGGCACAGGCCACCAGGGTCTCTGGGAGGACTGCTGTGTGCCAGGGGGAGGACAGGCCCAGGGAACTGACTCTGCAGGAAGCACTCTCCGAGATCCTGGGAGCTTACCAACATTCCCAGGATACAATGGGTCAGATCCTAGACAACGTGCAGGAGAGCAGGCGGCTGCAGGAGGGATAGTACCAGGGGATCAGGGAGGACTTGCAGGCCATCAATAACACCCTGATCTCCATAGCAGGGGTGCTGGAAGACGTGGCAAAATTATGAGGGAGGGAGTCTCACACCAGCGGGACCCTGCCACTAGCCAGTCATCTGAATAGCCTTCCACTTCCACTGCTGCTAGTGGCGAGGAGGCCGTGCAACAGGACTCACAGGCCACCAGCACCCCTCCCTCTACAGAAGGTGAACAACCCCACAAACATTCCCTGTGAGCCTGACAGAAGCCAGAGACCCTTGCCAAGACCCCCACCAGGAAATTAGATTCTCCTGATTGTCCCCCTTGTGTCCCACACAGTCACCCTGTCCACCTTCAACTGCTATTGCCCCCCTTCCTACGTCCCCTTGGACAATGCACCTGTGCTACAAACAGACTGTAACAATACCCTGGACTTTCCTCCATCATTACCCCATCCCATTGCACTTTCCCCTTATATGTTAGCACTTCAATAAACACCCTTTGACAAAAATCGATTTAGAGTATGTCATGTGTTTGAAATATGTATTGATTGAAACAGGTACAACCAGTGCAAATGAACTGTACATAGAATGAGCATAGAATTGATGAGCTGTAGCTGGCTGTAGTGATCACACCAGGAGTATTTGTCATATCACCAACATCTGCGAAATGTATAGCCAGAAGGAACAGTAAGTGGGCATAGAAGTGGGAAATACAAGCATGCCAATGCCACACAGAATACAATCAAAGTCATCGAAATGTAATGTTCCACTGTCTCACCTGTGTGTCATTGGAAGTATTGATGGATTAGAGTTGTTCTGTTGTCCTCATCCTCATCCTCTGCCTCCTCATCCTCACTGTCCACAGGGTCAACTGCTGCCACAGGGGCATCTCCAGTCTCCTACTAATGCAAAAAGGGAGATGGCATCTGAGGGCAAGGTTGTACAACTTGCAGCATGCCACCACCATCTGGCAGACCTTCTTGGGTGAGTAGCACCGGAACCTGGCCTTCAGGAGGCCAAAGGTTCTCTCAATTATCCTTCTGGTTCACACATTTGCCTCATTATAACATTCTTCTGCCCTTGTCCTGGAATTCCTCACAGGGGTCAGCAGCCATGATAGGTTTGGGTAACGAGAGTCACCTGTAAATATTGAGGGACAACATTTATCCACACACTAGCCTATATGGCAACATCATACACATACACCAACATATACTGGGTGGGAACCAGGGCTCACCTATTAGCCACACCCTGTGCCTCTGTAGTTGGCCCATCACATTTGAGATGCTGCTATTCCTCAGGACAAAGGCATCATGCACCGACCTGGGATACTTAGCACTGATGTGGGAGATGTACTGGTCTGCTAAGCACACCATCTGCACATTCATAGAGTGGAAACTCTTATGATTCCTGAACACCTGTTCATTGTGGCGGGGGGGACAAATGCTATATGTATTCCGCCAATCCCCCCAATTATATTGGGGATATGTTCCATTGCATAACATTCGGCCTTCACAGTGGCCAAATCCTCTGCCTGGGGGAATGCAATGTAGCTGCACATTGTATTGTATTGTATTGTAATCGTATTTATATAGCGCTTACTACCCCTGACGAGGCGTCGAAGCGCTTTTCGATGAGTAGCACGCTACTCCGGTACCCAACAAGAATTCGTGATGGATTAGTATAATTTAATAAGGAGTACAGTTTTAGTATTATTATGAGTTAATTTGAGTTGCGGATATGAGAGTTTGTTAGTTAGATTGACTGGAGTAATGGAGGGGTGGAGGAGGAAAGAAATCCAGAAGTGTTAATTGGGAGTTTATCCTTCATTTACTCAATCCAAAGGCTTGAGATGAATAAAAGGGGAGCGGAGGGGAAAGAGGATGTGGAAGGGTTAGGGAGAGCATAGTAGCAGGGTGAGATGAATGCAGGAGAATTTAGTAGGGTTGTGTGGGAGGTCACAGAGGTAGAGTGAGGTTTGGTGAGTTAGATGTGGAGGTGGAGGGACGAGCTTAGGCAGAGATATTTAGGAGATGAAAGTGGTCGAAGGGATTTGGGATGAGTCCGAGTGAGAATGGAGGATAGTTTGATAGAGACATGACATAAGAGTGATGAGAAGATAAGTGTGATAAAAAGAGAGCAGAAATTCGTAGATATCTAGTATAACAACCCAAAAAACCAGGAGCCATGCAATGATCCACAAACATGCCAGGCACAGAAACAACATATACACATACATACACATATATATATATATTTGTACACACACACACATGAATACACACACATATGCACATAGAATACATAATTAGAATCATGGGTAAAAAAATACTTAGTCAGACAGGTTTAAAAGAGTGTGTGTGTATTTTATTGTTATTGGTTTAGTTTCTGTAAAATGAGCATCGTGGCCTACCCAACCAGAGAATTTTCTACGAGTATGTCAGTAAGCGTAACCTAGCATGTTTTATACGCCCCGTTTATATTGTACACTAAGGGTACGTGATGGGCCACGGGGTAAACGTCTCCAGCAACCTTGTGTGCCTTTGGCAATGTGATTGTTACTAGTGCGTCTTTGTGGAGATGTCATTGTGCTTCTGAGCATCAACAACGCACCACCAGAATCGGCGGTAAAACGCATTGGGGTCGTTTTGGAAAGCTGTCCATCATCCTGGTAAAAAGCGGGAATTCCTTTACCTACTTCGAGGTGGACGGGGCGTGGCTCAGTGGGCGGAGCTTACAGGTGCTTTATAAAGGGAGAACCTTCTACTCTGTGTCTCCAGCAGAGGAAGATAGAACCTGCGCGTCTCAGTCAGATACAGATTACGCTCCAGTACATCATCAGTTCACCTCCAGGATGGATTCTAGATCTTTTTCTGCTATGGGAACTCTGAGCGCACAGCCTTGCTTTATCTTTGCCAAGCCCAAGAGTTAGGGTGGCTTGTCCTTTCCAGAAGCTGAGCTTTAACTGCGGCACCTTCTACGATTATATTTTGTAAGTGCTTCCTTTGAGGTTTAGTTTCTGTAAAATGAGCATCGTGGCCTACCCAACCGGAGTATTTTCTACGAGTATGTCAGTAAGCGTGACCTAGCATGTTTTATACGCCCCGTTTATATTGTACACTAAGGATACGTGATGGGCCACGGGGTAAACGTCTCCAGCAACCTTGTGTGCCTTTGGCAATGTGATTGTTACTAGTGCGTCTTTGTGGAGATGTCCTCGTGCTTCTGAGCATCAACAACGCACCACCGGAATCGGCGGTAAACGCAGTGGGGTCGTTTTGGAAAGCTGTCCATCATCCTGGTAAGAGGCGGGAATTCCTTTACCTACTTCGAGGGTGGACGGGGCGTGGCTCAGCGGGCGGAGCTTACAGGTGCTTTATAAAGGGAGAAACCTTCTACTCTGTGTCTCCAGCAGAGGAAGATAGAACCCGCGCGTCACCGTCAGATACAGATTACGCTCCAGTACATCATCAGTTCCCCTCCAGGATGGATACTAGATCTTTTCTGCTATGGGATCTCTGAGTGCACAGCCTTGCTTTATCTTTGCCAAGCCCAGGAGTTAGGGTGGCTTGTCCTTTCCAGAGGCTGAGCTTCAACTGCGGCACCTGCTACGATTATATTTGTAAGTGCTTCCTTTGAGGTTTAGTTTCTGTAAAATGAGCAGCGTGGCCTACCCAACCGGAGTATTTTCTACGAGTATGTCAGTAAGCGTAACCTAGCATGTTTTATACGCCCCGTTTATATTGTACACTAAGGGTACGTGATGGGCCACGGGGTGAACGTCTCCAGTAACCTTGTGTTCCTTTGGCAATATGATTGTTACTAGTGCGTCTTTGTGGAGATGTCCTCGTGCTTCTGAGCATCAACAACGCACCACCGGAATCGGCGGAAAAAACGCATTGGGGTCGTTTTGGAAAGCTGTCCATCATCCTGGTAAAAGGCGGGAATTCCTTTACCTACTTCGAGGGTGGACGGGGCGTGGCTCAGCGGGCGGAGCTTACAGGTGCTTTATAAAGGGAGAACCTTCTACTCTGTGTCTCCAGCAGAGGAAGATAGAACTCGCGTGTCTCAGTCAGATACAGATTACGCTCAAGTACATCATCAGTTCACCTCCAGGATGGATTCTAGATCTTTTCTGCTATGGGATCTCTGAGCGCACAGCCTTGCTTTATCTTTGCCAAGCCCAAGAGTTAGGGTGGCTTGTCCTTTCCAGAAGCTGAGCTTCAACTGCGGCACCTGCTACGTTTATATTTCTAAGTGCTTCCTGTTGAGGTTTAGTTTCTGTAAAATGAGTATCGTGGTCTACCCAACCGGAGTATTTCTACGAGTATGTCAGTAAGCGTTACCTATCATGTTTTATACGCCCTGTGTTTTATCTGGGCAGACAAGACTCTTGTCAGCACTATTGAGAACACTGGCTGTGGCATTCCAGCTGCCAAGCCCACTGTCACTTGGAAAGAAACAGTTGCCAGGAAATGAAGCACTGATAGAACTTGCTCAAGTGAGGGATCCCAGTGGGGTGACAGATAGCAGATATCAGGTCAGGCTCCAATTGGGCACACAGCTCTGTGATTGTGGCCCTGTCCAGTCTATAGGTGAGTATAATGTGCCTGTCCTCCAGTGTGGCCACGTCCATAAGGGGTGGGGGTTTGTCTCCTCCTCCTATTCATCCACAGCAGTAGGAATCTAAGGGACAAAAGAGTAAGGAACCTGTCACAAACTGAACAATGGAGTCACAACAAAGGTTTGTAATCTGTATACATGAAATAGGTCTGTGTGATCTGTCCAGTATGTGCCTATTTCTACTGTGATGCAGGATTATTCCATAGGCCTGTCCCCCCCCTGAAATGGTGTCTGCCTGTCCTGTGTGGAAGAACAGTTGGAAGTGAGGTAATTCAGCTCATGTTGTGCGCCGTGGAGGTAGGCGGTCGAAAACCGCTGTGCAATTACTCATTGGCTAAAATTGGGCCCTATGGGTACAGTGGCCATTGGTGACCAATGCTGGCGGTGACGGTGGCGGGCACTCCCCAGGACCAAGCACAGGGCTTGTTGCCCTCTCCAGAACCAGTGTGGGACACACCCACTTGAGAGACTGTGGCCTTGCACTCTCCAGGACCAAGCACAGGGCATGTTGTCTCCTACAGAACCAGTGTGGGAGACACCCACTTGAGATACTGTGGCCTTGCACTTCTCAGGACAAAGCACAGGGCATGTTGCTCCTCCAGAACCAGAGTGGGAGACACCCACTTGAGAGACTGTGGCCTTGCACTCCCCAGGACCAAGCACAGGGCATGTTGCCCCCTCCAGAACCAATAGTCTTGTTTCCGTATCCAGCTGAGGTGCCCCCTCCCCCTCAGATGCCTGCCTATTTGCCAACTTATGCCCCTGCAGTGTTCTCTCCATTTTGGTGCATGTAACAAGTAGGGCTTTGGACTTTGCCCTGTGGCCATGTGGCCCCTGTGAACTGAGGACTGGGCAGTGTCCCTAATTTGTAAATTTGTACATATCTGTTGCATTGGCAAAACATATTAATAATTTTGTGTTGATCTTATTACAATCACTTTAGTCAATTCCTGTTGTCCTTGCATTATTCAGATGATTTATTGGGATAAATAGTTTTCTTGTGAAGCTGGTGTGTGTATGGTGTGTTTGTATGGAGTGTGTGTTGTGCGTGTGTATGTCACTCTCGTTTTCCTTCCCCCCTCCCTTGTGTGCTAGGTGGCTGTACTCACCGTCATCGTCTTCGCCGGCATTGGTGTTCGTGGTGGAGCATAACGTAGGAGATCATCAGAAATACTTGCGGTTCGGGTACCATAGTGGCGTGGTTCTTCCCTGTGTCTCCAATGGCGAGTCCTTTCACTTCTGTGCAGTGTTTCCAGCAGGCTTTTGAGGGCATTGGTACCTCCCCGGAAAAGGTGGCGGATTGTGTTGTCATATTATGGTGGGTGGAACTTTGTCTTCCCCCTGGCTGTAGGTGGCTACCGACCTGGTGACTGTTATTTCCGCGCTGGCGGTCGGTGTGGTACATTGGCTGTTTTTCGGAGATCTAACTGCCAGGGTCATAATTTGGAAGTACTTACCACTAGCCTGTTGGTCCTAAAAGCGCTACTTAGGTTATCTGGTCGCACCTCGACAGGGGCAAAGTCAAAGTTTAATGCTGACCACGATGGAGTGGGAAGACTCAGTCAAAAGTTTACCTTCAGAAATATGCCCTCATTGTGAACCTGACGGTGGGTGATAAAGTGGCAGTAATGCCGCCAACAGGCTGGTGGTAACTACTGGCAAATCATGACCATGGCGGTGATATCTGTGAAAGACAGCAAATGTACCACATCGATCGCCAGGGTGGAAACAACAGTCACCACGGTGGTAGCTGCCTCAGCCATGCGTAAGACAAAGTTCCGCCCACCAAATTAAGACCCTTCAACCTATCACCTTTTCCGGGGTGGTGCCAATGCCATCAAAAGCCTGGCAGAAACAGAGCACAGAAGTCAAAGGACTCATCATTGGAGACACAGGGAAGAACCATGCCGCCATGGAACCCGAACTGCATGTTTTACCAATGATCTTCTACGGCATGCTCTACAATGAACACCGGCGAAGACGACGACGGTGAGTACAGCCGCCTAGCACACAAGGGAAGGGGGAGGAAAACAAGAGTGACACACACACATGCAAACACACACCCGACAAACACACGCCATACACACAAGCAGATGCACAAGAAAATCAATTAGTCCACGATAATCAGCAAAATAATGCAAAGACAACAGGAATTGAATAAAGTGATTGTAATAAGATCAGTATCAAAAATAATAAGTCGATGTGGCAATGCAACAGATATGTACAAATGTACAAAAAGGGTACACTGCCCAGTGCATAGTTCACAGGGCTTATATGGCCACAGGGCAAATCCAAGGCCACACTCGATTCCTGCACCAATACGGAGAGAACAATGTAGGGCAATCAGTTGGCAAATAGGCAGGCACCTCAGGGGGATGGGGGCACCTCAGTCGGATTTAGAAACAAGACCCCTGGTTCTGGAGGGGGCAACATGCCCTGTGCTTGGTCCTGGGGAGTGCAACGCCACAGTCTCTCAAGTGGGTGAATACCCCACTGGTTCTGGAGGGGGCAACATGCCCTGTGCTTGGTCCTGGGGAGTGCAAGGCCACAGTCTCTCTAGTGGGTGACTTGCCCACTGGTTCTGGAGGGGGCAACATGCCATGTGCTTGTTCCTGGGGAGTGCATGGTCACAGTCTTTTGAGTGGGTGAATACCCCACTGGTTCTGGTGGGGCAGGCCGTACAGCAGCCCATGGAAGCTGGACTATATGTGTCTGCCGGTGGTGACAGCTGCGCTGTGGTGGTGGTTGAGGGAGGCTGCTTCTCAGCCCCTGCACCCTCCGATGGCTGCAATTTGGGGCTAGTTGTGGGAGGCTCCTGCTCAGCTCCTGCACCCTCCGATGGCTGCACTGTGGTGGTGGTTGTGGGAGGCTCCTGCTCAGTCCCAGCACCCTCCGATGGCTGCACTGTGGTGGTGGTTGTGGGAGGTTCCTGCTCAGCCCCTGCACCCTCTGATGGCTGCACTGTGGTGGTGGTTATGGAAAGCTCCTGCTCAGCCCCTGCACCCTCAGATGGCTGCACTGTGGTGGTGGTTGGGGTAGGCTCCTGCTCAGCCCCTGCACTCTCTGATGGCTGCACAATCACGGCTTGCGGTGGGGGCTCTGTGACAGCTGCTGGTGCAGCCTCCTTCCCCTTTTTGTGGCTGGTGCATGCTCCTTCCCCTGCTTTCTGGCTGGTGCAGGCTCCTTCCCCTTCTTTCTGGCTGGTGTTTGCTCCTTCCCCTTCGTTGTGGCAGGTGCAGGTTCCTTCCCCTTCTTTGTGGCTTGTGCAGGCTCCTTACTCTTAAGTATTTGTGGCCTGGAATGCTTTCCACCACAAGTAAGTGCTGCTAACACTGGGCCCCTGGACTGTTTGGCTGATATGCTTGGCTGGGTCCTTGATACCCTGGCCATACGTGCAGGACGGGGGGGAAGGGGAAGGGAAGAGGTCAATGGTGGAAAGGAAAAGCATTTTAGGGACACTGGGGCAGGAAGAGGGAGAAGTAAGGGGAGTGGAGGATGAGGGCGTGGTTGTTGGAGGTGTTTGTCTGCTGGATTTGGGTGCAGGTGCATGGGTTGTATGCTGTTGTGAGGTGGATGGCTGTTGGTTGTCTGAGTGCTTGCGTTTGTATACTTTAGGAGGGGGGACAGACACAGTGGGCGAGGACACAGGGGACGTGTGCATGCATGCTGTGGAGGTGTCTGCAAGTGAGGTGTGTGTTCTGCTTGGTGTGATGATGATGCTGGTAGTGGATGATGATGTAGTGCATGCATGTGTAAGTGTAGACGTAACTGGGTGGGAGGTGCAGGAGAAAGAAGGGGGGAGACTGTGTAAATACTGGATGTTGTTGTGTCTGCAACTGGATGGTGTTTGTGTCAGTGCCTGTGGGATAAAGTGTGGCGCTTGTGTATGCCTGTGACACTCTTGGGTGTTGTCTTGTGTGCATGCTCGTCTGGCTGTGTGTTTGGGATGGGTTGGTGTCTTATCCAGGTGACCGGTTGACACCTGTTCGGTTCGGTATAAGTCAATAAGGACGCTCATTGAAGGACCACATGCCAATTATGAATACAATTTAGCTTTACTAGAAATCCAGGTAAATGTAGGCATTTAGCACATTAACAATAGTGGAATAAGAATAGCAATGAAAGCATCTATTTATAAATAAGTACACTACAAAGAGCATCTATGTATACGTATGAGCAAAGAGTTCATTGACAGAATAAGAATAGCAATGAAAAGCATCTATTTATATATAAGTACACTACAAAGAGCATCTATGTATACATATGATCAAAGAGTTCATTGACAGATATAAGCTTGGAATAACTGTATACCAAAATGTGTTACACTACGATGTTCAGGAAGTAAAATATAAACAAGTTGAATACTTCAGATAAGCTTTGATTTACTGCACACCAAAATGTATGTTTCAATTACTGCAGCAGGCTCACACTACGATGTTCAGTAAGCAAAATATAAACGAGCTGAATATTTCAGATAAGCTTTGATTTACTGCACACCAATATGCATGTTTCAGTTACTGCAGCAGGCTCACACTACGATATTTAGAAAGCAAAATATAAACGAGCTGAATACTTCAGGTTATAAACACAGTGCAAGCATAAATAATCAATCATAATAATAGAGCAGAGAAACAAAGGCCTTTCATCCCTGTGTGGAACTTAACTTAGTCCACGAAATGCTGGGAAGCCCTCTACCGCCTGCTTGGACCTCTCTCCCCCTCAAGCATCACGGTCAGCAAAACAGGGAGGCAGCGCTGGGCCATGGCAGCTTTCACAACTCCATCTGCGAGCTTCAAATCCCTCACCCACACTTTAGTGCTTAAATAACTCGAAGCTTGGATTCTATCTCTTTCTGGCATTTTCTAGCTATGTTATCAGCACTTGGCTGCTCTGCCCTTCCCCAGCCTTTGTTTTCATTCCATCTTCTCCCTGTACTCTCGTTCTCAAGGTTGAGACGGAGTCTTCTACACAAATAAGCTTGAAAATAATATCATGAACTTTTCCACGTTGCTTGGGGGGGGTTCAGCAGGCATCATGCTCATCTACACTGCTCAAGCTAATTAACCCTTTGCGTCACAATGTCTTCCGCACCTTTCCCTATACTGATCAGTTGGGGTTGAGGAGAATGGTACTGGGAAGTGAAAGTTGGAGGGGGGACGGTTGAAACAGGAACAATGGCTGCCATCAGAGAGGAGGCCAGCGCCTGGATCGATCTCTGTTGGGCCGCCAATCCACAGTGAATGCCCTCAAGGAATGTATTAGATTTCTACATCTGGGCTGGCAGCCCCTGCATGGAATTCACAATGGTTGACTGCCCTACAGAGATGGATCTCAGGAGGTCAATAGCCTCCTCACTCAGGGCAGCAGGACTCACTGGGACAGAGTCTGGGGTGCCTGGGGAGAAGGAGATGCCCACTCTCCTGGGTGAGCGGGCACAGGCAACTCGCTCAGAGGCTGCTGGAAGGGTGGTGCTGGTACGTGGATGGCGGCTGTACCTGTGGCTGTGGTGGTCACAGAGGTGTCCGCCACCAACAGGGAGCTCCCATCGGAGGAGGTATCTGAGTCTGTATTGTCTCCCCAAACTTTATCCACCATGGCGCTCCCCTCGCCCTCCATCCCACTGGTGCCTTCAGTGTCCGTGGACTCTACCACCAGGGTCCTGTGGGATGCAGCTCCCTCTGTCGCTGGTGCCTCTGCTCCTCTGCCAGATGATGCTAATGCACATAAGGACAGGATGACAAAACAAGAACGGGGGAGATAGACAAAGGATACACTGGGTCAATGACTGCACCAACACCACCGGTGGCGTACACATCAGCCTCACATACAGGGTACAGGCCTACGCACTATGCATTGTGCTACCAGTGATATTGCTATCCACCAAGGCATGAGGAGGAGCACACACTGTCAAATGCAGCACACCTGGGACCCACGCTTGAAGCGCTGAGCTTCAATGCTGGCCACTGTACTCACCCCCTTATGGCTGCTGTGATGCACTCAAGTGCCCATCCAGCTCAGGATAGGCCACCGCCAGTATGCAGGGCATCAGGGGGGTCAGGATCCGACAAGCACCCCTTCCTCATTGGGAAGCCATCGCCAGCTGAACCTCCTCAGTCTTCCGTGCCCAGTGTCTCAGGTCCTCCCACCGTTTCCGACAGTAGGTGCTCTGCCTGCCATAGACCCCCAGGGTCTGCACCTCCTTGGCGATGGCATGCCATATACCCTTCTTTTGATGGGTGCTGACCTGCAGAGGCAATACAGAGAGGAGAACACCATTAGTCAAACAGTCCAGCCAGTAACACGAATGGCCCACCATACCCGTTTCCATCACCATTGGCACAAACATAGCCCAGCATACAACGTGCACACAAACAAGAGCACATCCACCCACCCCTTACACAATGCCTTCACACACAATTCCATGCATTCATGCCACATGCATCGTGCCCGCAGTGTACTCACCTGTTGGTCTAGAGGCCCATACAGCAGTCCGTACTGGGGTAGGACCCCATCCACCAGTTTCTCCAACTCCTCCGAAGTTAAGGCTGGGGCCCTTTCCCCGGTCACACAGGCCATAGTAGGTTTCAGACATAGGTCACACGAGCACATGCAGTGTAGGTCCTCTCGTATGGAAGGTCAGGGATCAATTGAGGAATATGATGGAAAATGGCAGTCACGTCTGTGGCGGTGCATACTGTCACCGCCGTCGTGATCACCATTGGCCACAGTACCCCATAGGGCCCAATTATAACCAATGAGGCGTTGCACAGTGGTTCTGACCGCCTACTGCCACGGCGAACAATGTCAGCGGGATTACCTCACTTCTACCTGTCCCTCCAAACAGCACAGGCGGAAGCCATTTCAGGGTGGAACATGCCTATGGATTAATGCTGCATCACAGGATGAATAGGCACATACTTGACAAATTACAGTGTCCCATAACATGTTTGCAGATTAAGGACTACTGTTGTGGTTCCATTGTTCAGTTTGTGAAAGCCTCCTCACTCATTTGTCCCTTAGATACCTACTGCTGTGGATGAATAGGAGCTGGAGACACACCCCCATGTACGGACCCCTGGTGGACTTGGCCACACTGGAGTACAGGCACATTATCATCACCTAGAGACTGGACTTGGCCACAATCACAGAACTGTGTGCCCAATTGGAGCCTGGCCTGATATCTACTATCTGTCAGCCCACTGGGTTACCCCCTCTTGTGCAAGCGCTATCAGTTCTCCATTTCCTGGCAACTGATTCTTTCCAAGTGACAGTGGACTTGGCAGCAGGAATGTCACAGCCAATGTTCTCAATAGTGCTGAAAAAAGTGTTATCTGCCCAGATAAAACACATGTGCGGCTACATTGCATTACCCCAGGTTGAGGATTTGGCCATTGTGAAAGACAGGTTTTATGCAATGGGACATATTCTCAATATAATTGGGACAATTGATGGAACACATATTGCATTTGTACCCCTCTGCCAGAATGAACAGGTGTTCAGGAACCGTAAGAGTTTCCACTCCGTGAATGTACAGATGATGTGCTTGGCGGACCAGTACATCTCCCACGTCAATGCTAAGTATCCAGGGCCAGTGCATGATGCCTTTGTCCTGAGGAATAGTAGCATCCCAAATGTGATGGCCCAACTACAGAGGCACAGGATGTGGCTAATAGGTGAGCCCTGGTTCCCTCCATTAGATGTTGGGGGGTATGGGTATGGTGTGGGCCATATGGGATAGTGTGTGGCTAAATGTTGTCCCTCAATATTTGCAGGTGACTCTGGTTACCCAATCCTATCATGGCTGCTGACCCCTGTGAGGAATTCCAGGACAAGGGCAGAAGAACGTTATAATGAGTCACATGGGTGAACCAGAAGGATCATTGAAAGGACCTTTGGCATCCTGAAGGCCAGGTTCCAGTGCTTCCATCTGACAGGTGGATCCCTGTGCTACTCACCCAAGAAGGTCTGCCAGATAGTTCTGGCATGCTGCATGTTGCACAACCTGGCCCTCAGATGGCATGTACCTTTTCTGCAGGAGGAGGAGACTGGAGATGCCCCTGTGGCAGCAGTGGACCCTGTGGACAGTAAGGATGAGGAGGCAGAGGATGAGGATGTGGACAACAGAACATCTGTGATCCGTCAGTACTTGCAAAGACACACAGATGAGACAGTGCAACTTTACATTTCAATGACTTTGGTTGTAATCTGTATGGCATTGGCATACTGGTATTTTCCACTTCTACGCCCACTTACTGTTACCTCTGGCTATTCATTTTGCAAATGCTGGGGATTATACAACTACTCCTGGTGTGATCACAACAGCCAGCTACAGGTAATTGATTCTATGCTTATTCTATGTACAGTTAATTTGGAATGGGTGTACCATTCAATACATATTTGAAATACATGTCAAAATTGATTCATATCAAAGGGTGTTTATTGTAGTACTAATATATAGATGTGAAAGTGCAATGGGAGGGGTGATGATGGAGGAAAGTCCAGGGTATTTTTCCAGTCTGTTCGTAGCAGAGGTACATTGTCCAAGGGGACATAGGAAGGGGAGCAATGGCAGTTCAAGGTGGACAGGGTGACTGAGTAGGACACAAGGGAGACAATCAGGAGAGTCTAATTTCCTGGCAGGGGACTTGGCAAGTGTCTCTGGCTTCTGTCTGGATCACAGGAAACGTTTGCGGGGTGGTTCACCTTCTGCAGGGAGAGGGGTGCTGGTGGCCTGTGAGTCCTGTGGCGGGCCTCCTAGCCACTAGCGGCAGCGGAAGTGGGAGTGTGTTCAGATTTCTGGCTGGTGGCAGGGGCCCGCTGGTGTGACACTGCCTCCCTCATAATGTTGCCCATGTCTGCCAGCACCCCTGCTATGGAGATCGGGGTGTTGTTGATGGCCTGCAAGTCCTCCCTGATCCCCTGATACTGTCCCTCCTGCAGCTGCCTGTTCTCCTGCACGTTGTCTAGGATCTGGTCCATCGTGTCCTGGGAATGTTGATAGGCTCACAGGATGTCAGACAGCGCCTCCTGGAGAGTCGGTACCCTGCTCCTCTCCTTCCCCTGGCACACAGAAATCCTCCCAGTTTCCTTGTTGGCCTGTGCCTCTGTCCCCTGAACCGTGTGCCCACTGGCCCCAGGTCCCTGATTGTCTTGTGAGTGAGGTGTGGCCTGGGGTCCCTGTAGAGGTGGGCACACTGCTGATTGGCATGTCCTGGGCCAGAGGTTTCGGTATGCTGGGTGGGTGCTGTGGTGTTGTTTCCTGATGGGGGAGGCTCTGTGGTGGTCTGTGACTGGGCTTGGGTAACCGGCTGTCCAGTGGTCCCGGATGGGCCAGGTAGATCGTCCAGATCCTGAAGACTAGAGTTACTATCATCACTGTGGGCCTCTTCTGTTGGGAGACTGAAAAGTGCTGGCACCTCCTCTCCAGTGATATAGGCTGTGGTATCTGTGGGGATGTAAATGATGTATTATGCTTCATGTGTATGACATATTGTACATCCCTGGCTTCACCTCTATGATTGGTGTTGCCCTGTCACCTTTTACTTGTGTATGGTAGTATATGGTGGGATTGTTAGTTTCACAATGCTGTGCATACTTTAGTGATGAGTGTCCTTGCAGGGCTGTGAGAGGTGTCCATGCATTGGTACAGCATGCAATGCTTGGCAATGGAATTAGTGAGATGTGATGGTAGAGTGTTTGAAATGGAGTGGAGTGATGGGAGTGAGGGTTAGCGTATGTGATGGCATGAAGGTATGGGGTAATAATTGTTGAAAGTTGACTTACCAGAGTTCAGTCCTCCTCCGACTCTGGCCAGGTCCTCAGGATGCAGTATTGCCAAGACTTGCTCCTCCCATGCTGTGAGTTGTGGGGAAGGAGATAGGGGTCCACCCCAAGTCCTCTGTATATCGAGGTGGTGTCTTGCTGCTATGGAATGTACCTTCCCCCGTAGGTCATTCCACCTCTTCCTGATGTAGTCCCTTGTTCTTGGGTGCTGTCCCACGGCATTGACCCTGTCCACGATTCTAAGCCATAGCTCCATCTTCCTGGCTATTGATATTTGTTGCACCTGTGCTCCAAACAGCTGTAGCTCTACACTGACAATTTCCTCCACCATGACCCTTAACTCCTCCTCAGTGAAACAGGGATGCCTTTGTGGTGCCATGGGTGTTATGTGATGTATATTGGTGAGGGTGTATTCAGTAATGTGTTGGGGTGTGTGATGTGGAGTGTGTGAGGGGTGTATAGGTGTGAGTGGTGCGTGTGTCTAGTTGTGGTAGTGGTTTTGGTGTCAGTCTTGTGCCAATGATTTGTCTTGTGGTTAATGTGGGTATGTGTTTTATAGTGGTGTGGGTGTGTGGGTGTGGTGTGTGTTGTTTGAATGGTCCAATGTGGTGTTGTTTTGTCTGTGCGTGTCCATTTTGAGCACAACAGTGTGTACCGCCAATGGTTTACCGCCGTTGAATGTCCGCCGTGGTGATTCTCGGGTCATGTGATGGGCGTTGTATTGATGGCATAACGGTGTGGGCTTTGGTGCGGTCAGTTTATCACTGACCTGTGGTCTTGCAGATTTGTGTAAGTGGCTGTATTCTTTCAGATTGGTGTGAGTGTGTCATAATATGGTGAATGGATATCTGCCACCAAGGCGGTAAGTTGGTGCCCGTCAGCATGGCGGTAAGTGGGATTTACCGCCACAGTCCTAATGAGGGCCTTAAGGGCATATTTATACTCTGTTTGCGCCGGATTTGCTTTGTTTTTTTTACGCAAATCCGACGCAAAACTAACTCCATATTTATACTTTGGCGTTAGACCCGTCTAGCGCCAAAGATCTTGGAGTTTGCGTCATTTTTTAGCGTGGACACCTTCCTTGCATTAATGATATGCAAGGTAGGCGTTCCCATCTAAAAAATGACTCCGAGGCATGTGCGCCGTATTTATACTCCCGGGCAAAAATGACGCCCGGGAGTGGGCGGGTCAAAAAAAATGACGTCCAGCCGATTTTGCGTCATTTTTTAACGCCTGGTCAGGGCAGGCGTTAAGGGACCTGTGGGCTCGGAAGGAGCCCAAAGGTGCCCTCCCATGCCCCCAGGGACACCCCCTGCCACCCTTGCCCACCCCAGGAGGACGCCCAAGGATGGAGGGACCCATCCCAGGGAACTTGAGGTAAGTTCAGGCAAGTACTTTTTGTGGCATAGGGGGGCCTGATTTGTGCCCCCCTACATGCCACTATGCCCAATGACCATGCCCAGGGGACAGAAGTTTCCTGGGCATGGCCATTGGGCAAGGGGGCATGACTCCTGTCTTTGCTAAGACAGGAGTCATGTCAATGGAGGGTGGGAGTCAAAAAAAATGGCGCTAATCGGGTTGAGGCAGATTTTTTGCCTCAGACCTGACTTGCCCCATTCTTTGACGCCCAAGCTCCATTTCCCCCTACGCCAGCGCTGCCTGGTGTGGGTCATTTTTTTTTACGCACATCAGTCAGCTCCGCCGGCTAACGTCATTCCATAAATAAGGCGCCCGCATGGTGCTTTGGAATGGCGTTAGCCGGCGTTAAATTTTTTTACGCACAACTGCGTTGGCGCAGTTGTGCGCCAAAAAGTATAAATACGGCCCTTAGTCTTTTTCTTGAAGATTTTTCTCACCAGGACAAAGTCATCAGTCTGATCTGACCTCCCTGGAGCCCTCTTCGGATACACATAGCAGGAGCCCTCAGAGAAGAATTCTACCTTCTGACTTAGACTATTTTTCAGAACGGAAATATTTGTCCGGGCCAAAGTTGAGTCTGGATCTGACTTCCCTGGAGCCCTCCTCGGATATGCTGCACATGAAGCCCCAGTCAACATTTCACGTTCGGACTTTGTCACTTTTTTGGAGCTTTTTCCTTCTGATGGCGGTCGACCCTACACAGCAATCTGATTTTGAGGGGAGGTCGTCACATTGCCTTGGGGTATTGGGGTTCAAGGAGATCCCTATGGGCTGCAGCATTTCTTTTGCCAGCCATAGGGAGCGCAGACAATTCTTACACAGGACTGCCACTGCAGCCTGAGTGAAATAACGTCCACATAATTTCACAGCCATTTTACACTGCACTGAAGTAAATTATAAGTCACCTATATGGCTAACCCTCACTTAGTGAAGGTTAGGTGCAAAGTTACTAAGTGTGAGGGTACCCTGGCACTAGCCAAGATGCCCCCACATAGTTCAGGGCAATTTCCACGGACTTTGTGAGAGCGGGGACACCATTACACGTGTGCACTACATATAGGTCAATACCTATATGTAGCTTCACAATGGTAACGCCAAATATGGCCATGTAACATGTCTAAGATCATGGAATTGTCCCCCATGCCAAATCTGGTATTGGGGTGCCAATCCCATGCATCCCCGGGGCTCCAGCATGGACCCCGGGTACTGCCAAACCAGCTCTCTGGAGTTTTCACTCCAGCTACCGCTGCTGCCAGACCTGGGCAGCCCAGTCCCAGGAAGGCAGAACAAAGAATTTCCTCTGAGAGAGGGTGTTACACCCTCTCCCTTTGGAAATGGATGTTAAGGGCTGGGGAGGAATAGCCTCCCCCAGCTTCTGCAAATGCTTTGAAGGGCACAGATGGTGCCCTCCTTGCATAAGCCAGTCTACACCGGTTCAGGGATCCCCCAGCCCCTGCTCTGGTGCGAAACTGGACAAAGGAAATTTAGGGTTTCTCCTGTGGACTTCTCTTCAGAAAACTAATGCAAGAGCTCACCAGAGTTCCTCTGCACTTCCCTCTTTGACTTCTGCCAAGGATCAACCGCTGACTGCTCCAGGACGCCTGCAAAACCGCAACAAAGTAGCAAGAAGACGACCAGCAACATTGTAGCGCCTCATCCTGCCGGCTTTCTCGACTGTTTCCTGGTGGTGCATGTTCTGAGGGCTGTCTGCCTTCACCCTGCACTGGAAGCCAAGAAGAAATCTCCTGTGGGTCGACAGACTCTTCCCCCTGCCAACACAAGCACCAAACTTCTGCATCACCGGTCCTCTGGGTTCCCTCTCATCTCAACGAGCAGGGTCCCTGGAACACAGGAGCTGGATCCAAGTGTCCCGACAGTCCAGTGGCCTTTCTGTCCAAATTTGGTGGAGGTAAGTCCTTGCCTCCCTACGTCAGACAGTAATCCTGTGTACTACGTGAACTGCAGCTGCTCGGGCTTCTGTGCACTTTTGCAAGACTTACTTCATGCACAGCTTAGCCCAGGTCCCCAGCTCTCCGTCCTGCATTGGCCAACTCGCTGAGTTGGACTCCGACTTCGTGGGAGCCCCTTTTGTTGTGCAGAGTCGAGCATCATGCTCAGCTATTCTGAACGCCTGTTCAGGTGCTTCTGTGGGTGCTGCCTGCTTCTGCATGGGCTCTGCGTGTTGCTGAGTGCCCCCTCTGTCTCCTCCTCCAAGGGGTGACCTCCTGATCCTTCCTGGGCCCTGGCAGCACCCAAAACCTTCAACAGTGACTCTTGCAGCTACCAAGGCTTGTTTGTGGTCTTTCTGCGTGGAAATAACTCTGCATCCTCTAGCATGCCGTGGGACATCTTCTGACCAAAGGAGAAGTTCCTGGCCCCTTCCGTTGTTGCAGAATCTTCAGCTTCTTCCACCCAGAGGCAGCCCTTTTGCACCTTCATCCGGGGTTTAGTGGGCTCCTGCCCCCCCTGGACACTTTTGTGACTCTTGGACTTGGTCCCCTTCCTTTGCGGGTCCTCAGGTCCAGGACTCCATCTTCAATGCTTTGCAGTCAGTTGTGGTCTTTGCAGGATCTCCTATCACGACTTTAGTGTGTGTCTGGGGAAGTAGGGTCACTTTACTCCTAGTTTTCAAGGCCTTAAGGTGGGGTATCCTGGACACCCTTAGTGTTTTCTAACACTCCCAGAGACGCTCCACACACTACACTAGGCCTGGGGTCCCTAAGTGGTTCACATTCCACTTTCTTAGTCTATGGTTTGTGTTGGCCCTAGGTCTATTGCATCCTATTGTATTCTACAGTGTTTACACTACTTTTCAAACTGTTTACTTGCCTGATTTTGGTTTGTGTGTATATTTTGTGTATTTTACTTACTTCCTGAGGGAGTATATCCTCTGAGATATCTTTGGCACATTGTCACTAAAATAAAGTACCTTTGTTTTTAGTAACTCTGAGTATTGTGATTCTTATGATATAGTGCTATATGATATAAGTGGTACAGTAGGAGCTTTGCATGTCTTCTAGTTCAGCCTAAGCTGCTCTGCTATAGCTACCTCTATCAGCCTAGGCTGCTAGAACACTACTAATCTACTAATAAGGGATAACTGGTCCTGGCACAAGGTGTAAGTACCATCAGGTACCTACTATAAGCCAGGCCAGCCTCCTACAGAGGGAAAAACACATTTGGCTATTTTTCCTCACCTGGGTATATAAAACACATTTTATAAGGTCCCTGCTTGTAGTTACTTAGCACCCAGCCACAGGGGGACTGAGGGCACACCTTAGGGGTGACATATGTAAAAATAAGGTAGACTTTGGAAGTACTTTTAATTCCAAAGGTGAATTTACATTTAACTGTAGCTGAAAATCAGCCAGCATGGCCGGCCTGCTTTTTAAATGACACTGGGCACCTCAGCAGTGCACCTATAGGGGACACCAACTATGCTGAACCTAGATGCCCTGCCATATACTAGGGGCTTGTAATCAGAGTGATACTGCCAATTATTGTTAGCCTAATTGGCATACCCACTTTACACAGATCACTGGCCCTGGGATTGGTTAGCAGTACCCAGGTCACAGCCTATAGTCAGTAGCCAACAGTATCTGAACAAGACGTTTGGGTTGACCAGGGCAAAAAGGAGGACAGAACAACTTCAAATTATTATAACTTGTGCACCTCCAATACAGTGTACACAATTCGGTAGCCACACTAATTTAATTGTAACTTGCCACATTGCCATGTACTGTATTCTCACAAAAGAAGTGATTTGTGGTGTCACTTTTTTAAATGGTAAAAGTGATACAATATTAAAGGCAGTGCATGGAGAAGGCAACATCTGAATCATTATAAGTTGCTGACAATTTCTAGTTGAAAGGTCCGTGTATCAGGAACTCTCTTGTCTGATACAAATGTAGAAAAAAGTACTCCCTTCTTGCAACATTGAGCACTTTCTTTCTACTTTGAAAATGACTGTGTTGACAGGCTTCTCCAGCTCTGACTTTAACCTCTGTCTCCACAACACTTATTCAGAGCTAATAGCTCTGGCATGATAACCTCTATGGGTGAAGAGCTTCATGCCCAGCCAAGAAAGCCTTCTTGTTCTTTGGAGCTTGTTTCGTTTGGAAGGAAAAGTCCTGAAGATCCTGGCACAGAGGAAAATGTTGCCTGGCTTCAAGATATGTAAGAAATCAGTTATAACTAAACCCTTTTCCCACTTGCTTCTTCACCTTTGAGCCTGTAAAATGCAGAAAGCCCTATCGATGAGGAAGACAAATGCAGCTGTTGAGGAAACCCCACAGAAGGAGGAGACTTGCATATTGCTGTGGAACACAAGAGTTATGTTGAGCCCCTTGGAATAGTAGCCCTTTAAATGGGACCTCAAGTATCAACCCAGATAATCTGGAGAAATGTGAAAACAATACATAAAAGTTACCGGACTTTATTTATTAAAGTTTGCATTTGCAAAATATTATTTTTGAGGACTGAGACAAGGTGACTAGTCTAATGGAAAAAGACAAGTCGCAAGTGGATTCATCTTGCTGCCATTTTCCACCTGTACGTTTTGCATGCATATCCAGCTTTCTTGACAGAAATTACATGCAGTCATGGAACTTTTATTTCCTGCATCTTCCATCCATACCCTGCCAATACTCTTCAAACAACAGATAAGAACTTAAATCCAAGGGTAAATGGTTTTGCTGGGATGAACCAGCAACATTTATCCAGCCTCAAACGCATTACACTTTGAGCAGGAGGGATTATGTGAGACTACACTTAGAATGCCCTTCAAAACTGTGGTCATTCTTTCAATAACCTATTAATTCGATTTCCAACATGAATTTGAACAAAACAGCCCATACAAGTTAGGGGTTGTAGTTTTCACGAGAGAAGGTATCCTAGCAGTTTGGGCTAGTTTGTTATTTTGTGAAAAGGTGTTAGAAATGGGGTTTCTGGTTGGTTAGGGTAAGCACCTCAGCCAGGCAGAAACCACCACTTTAGTCAGGGTGAGTAAGTTATACACTAAAGATAACCTGTGCTCATCACCGGTAGCTTGACACACAGCAATCAGGCTTATCCTCAGAAGTCATGTATAAAGTGTTTGCGCAACTAACTCACATCATTGACACAATAGATACACCACAAAGGAGATTTCACACAGGATTATCTAAAAATATATTCTTATATTATAAATCAATATATCATTAGGTCACACAATATGAATCACAGGTACTGGTTAGACACTTATACCCTAGTAGCAAAATAATTGTTTAATTTACCCATATTGTGAAGGTACCTACATACATCAGTGGGACAGAACATTATAATTCACCATTACTGTGTAACTGCCCATATATCTTTAGCCTAAACTGGTATAAATCCTAATGTTGTGCAGGCACATATATACATGTATCTCACCAACCAACTACAACATAACTCATAAATTGTGTGCATAATGTGCAATCCCAGAATTTGTACTCATTATGCTGTCAATGTGGGAATGAAAACGTAATATATTATTATATCAGGGAAGACCTGTGGCATGAAATGTCACATTTAATTAATAAAGTGCAGAGATCCCCAAATACCACCCTGTGGTGGGCTCCTTGGGGAGGGGGAAGTTTAATTAAATGGAAGACACAAAACGGGTTATATTCTGAATTAATCTCCCAGATTTCTTTATTTTTAATTACTCTACTGGTGAAAGAGAAAACGTTTTTATTTCATTGTCCTTTATCTTTTATATTCCTTCTGTTCGCTTTCTTTAGTTCTTCTCCGTTATTCTTCTCCAGTCCTGTTTCTATTCACTGTTGTTTTCTTGTATTCGTAATGTCTCTTAATTCATAACTTCCCTTAACTGTCCATTTCCTT